>NC_022009.1:981378-998478 GCF_000317375.1 Microtus ochrogaster | reverse complement strand
ACTCAAGAAACTAGACTGTAAAAGGCTAATCAACCCAATTATAAAATGGGGCACTGAGCTGAACAGAGAATTCTCAACAGAAGAACTTCAAATGGCCAAAAGACACTTTATCAAGCTTTAAACATTCATTATTTCTGTGCAGATTTGTCTCTCACATTATAACATATTTAAAGAATAGTATCTAGCTTAACCTGCCCCAGATTGGACCAAGAGCTGCCCACTTCTGTGCTTTGTCAGGTTTGCAGTTTCTTTCCAATAACCATTACCTAGAAGAACAGAACACTTCTGTTCACCAGCTGTTTTGGCCTCGTAGCAAACATTTTTCATAAAGACCAGCTTCATGTAGTTATAATCGGTGAATCAGAAACAAAAGCTCATGTACCTGAGGTACTAATTATTCATTATACTTGTATGTTGCTACTCAAGTTTACATCAGTGGAGAGAGCTATTGAAAACTAAATACTTGCAAATATAAGCACACACGTTATTTATTATTTTAATGTATTAACTATATGTAATGTGTCTTTCAGTTTCACCTGAACCCCATTTCCCCTAACAAATACCTTTCTTATCTGAACTGGTTTTTCTCATCCCATAATGCACTGGACCATCAGCAGACTCCCTCTGCTAAGACACTAGCTACAGTTTCTTCTCTTCTCAGGATTTTCAAAGGCTGTGTAGTAACTCTGTGGTCCAAAAACCAGTATGAACATACTAGTTTTATTTTCTTAGTCCATATCTACTTTATTTTTCCTCTTACTTTAAGAAAAAAACATAAAATTATTTTCATGAATTAAGGCATTTCATTGAAAATAGATTTATTTCAGGAAGATAGAATTTGAAAAAAAAGTTCCAAAGGTAATTACCAGTAAATTCTCAAAAATAAAGAGAAATTAAGGTAAATTACAATGGTAATGGGAAATAACACAATTTGACATAGGTTACCCATATAAAAGAATATTGCCTAATTATGATGATTATTGATATTATACTTTAACTAAAGAGTTACCTTTCCTAACATATATATGTTTAAACAACACTAAATTAAACACCTTTACTTATAGATATTTATGAGTAAGTAGTTGTTTTATGTTAATCAAGAAATAATACTTGCCTTACCTTGTTGAGAATGTTTTCCATTGTAACAAATAAGTCATTTGTAAGTTATGACAATATTCATCTACCAGAAGAAAGATACAAAACAATTTAAATGATTGCCTGTAATTTATCTTTAGTTATGGATGTGAAGTTTGTAAATAGTTGTAATTTTTCTTCAATAAATATCTATTTTCTCTCATGAAGACACAGTGGAAAGCATTACTTAATATTGTATGTAAATTTTGGCTTAGGGGATGTATTATCTGTTATAAAATAACAATTGTTAGCAAAGGAAAAGAGGGTAAACATATTCCATGTTTTCTGTGCTATAAATGTTTGCTCAAAGGAGGGTCTAGTTTTGGCCTTTGGCATTATGGAGGAAATCTATGGACACTTGAATTTTATGAATCATGGGAACAGAAGTTTCTTTATTTGAATGATTTCTTAGTCTATGTTTATATAGCAAGGTAAATTAATTAGATTCTTCCCTTGGGCATATCACCTATCTAGTTAAAGATTCTTGTCCACCATTAATGGTGTCAGTTATGGGTTACAACATTTTTTTAGCCTTACATCTAATCAGAAAGTAGTTGGTCCCTCCCATGATATCTTTTGCACCAATGGATATGTCTCACCATTCTTGTCATTGTGATTTCTCACAGAATTCACAGCAGGGTGAAATTACTGATTTCCTTATGCTCTGGTAGGGTGCAGATTATCTTCCGTCAGTAAGAAGGCTAAATAATTTGACTCCTATCAATATCACTATTGTGTGCTTGTCATACACATACAAGATGTGTCCAAATGAGTACTGTCTCTATTCTTCTGAATTCTGTAGGTCAATTTTGTGATGGCTTTAGCAGTAGCATTTTACCATGATATTCTTTATGGGAACTAACACAACTGTCAACGTTGTATAATGTTTGTGGTCCTTTGGAACATCACCTGCAAACAGCTCTTTCAAAAGGAACCCATTCCTGTCTCTTGGCATTCCTTTTATACTGTGGTACCTACTAGGGATATTATTCATTTGCTGCTTGGTAACTCCAGTTAAAATCTGAATATGCTTATGCATATAGTTTAGGAAGTTTCTACAATAAGTTTACATTTCTTTAAGTGTTTCTCTGTCATTAGATATTCTTGCATTGATAATTCCCTGTTTAGATCTGTACCTCATTTTCTAATTCTATGATTTGGTTTTTGTTACTGGTGTGATATTCAGGTAGTATTCTCCTGTTCCAATGCATTCAAGAAAGGGCAATATGTCACTACCAGAACCCAAAACCTGGGCATTCCAACATAGCTGAAGCAAGAAAATGACATTAAATATAATTTTATAAAGATGATAGAGGACTTTAAAAAGAAATGAAGGAATTCCTTAAAGAAATTGAGGAAAAGACAAACCACAAATTGGAGGAAATCAAAAAATCTCTTAAAGCATGTCAAAAGAAAATAAACACCCATATAGGAAAATAAAGAAATCTTTAAAACATTAAAATTAAAAATCAAAAGCAGTTTAAGGATGGTGAGGTGCTCAGGGGGTGAAGACACTGAATTTGAACCACAGAAGCCACCTGGTAGAAGGAGAGAATTGGTTCCCCTAAGATGTCTTCTTAACCACCACGTGTGCTGTTGTGGTATGCATCTGTGCTCATGTAAGTGTGCATATACACATCACATACACACTAAAGATGTAAAACAGAGAAATCCATATCAGATTTTTTTACCCTAAATTTTTAATTGTTTTTTATTTTTTATTACTTTATAAATAATACCAATCAAAATTCCCACTTATTTCCCTCCTCCTATTTCCTTCCCGTTCCCACCCACCCCCTCCACTCCCTCTAGTCCTAGAAAGGGGCAAGCCACCCTGCCCTGTGGGAAGTCCAAGGCCCTCCCCACTACATCCAGGCTTAAGAAGGTATGCATCCAAAGAGAATAGGATCCCAAAAAGCCAGTACACGCAGTAGAGACAAATCCCAGTGCCATTATCATTGGCCCCTCAGTCTGCCCCAATTGTCAATCACATTCAGAGGGACCAGTTTGATTCCATGCTCATTCATTCCCAATTCAGCTGAAGTTGGTGAGCTCCCATTAGCTCAGGCACTATCTCAGTGGGTGAACCATCCCCTTGTGTTCATGACTTCCTTGCTCATATTCTCCCTTTTTCTGCTCTTCAGCTGGACCTTGGGAGCTCAGTCCAGTATTCCAATGTGGGTCTCTGTCTATGCCTCTATCCATTGCCAGACAAAGGTTCTATGGTAATGTTCAAGATAGTCATCAGTCTGACTACAGGGCAAGGCCAGTTCAGGCACCCTCTCCTCTGCTGTCCAGGGTCCTAGCTGGGGTCAATCCCATGGACTCCTGAAAACCCCTCCAGAGCCAAGCCTCTTGCCAACTCAAAAATGGCTTCCTTAATTAAGATATTTCCTTCCATGCTCCCATATTTTTCCTTCCTCCATCTCAACCATCCTATAGCTGCACCACATATGACTAGTGCCCATGGAGGGCAGAATAAAGAAAGGACCAGATTCCCTGAAAGTGGAGTTACAGATGGCTCTGAGCTATCATGTGAGTGCTGGGAACCAAAACCAAGTCCTCTGCAAAAGCAGCAATTGCTCCTAACCTCTGAGAGTCTCTTCAGCCATGATATCATCTTTCTTAAAAGCTGATCACTTGTGCCAGAAACAGTGAAGAAGCATTTAAAATTCTCTCTTACCAAATCCCTACAGTGATGTAAAGTTATCACTGCACCATTTCATATACAAGGAAACCAAGACACAAAGACATGGAACTCAGCATTTCAGTGGCAGAAAGAAAATTTAAAATAAGACCTTACTAATGCTACAACCTAGGAGCGAAAATCCACTACACTAGAGTCTCCAAATTTGAGTTTTACCAGCTTTTATTAGGTACTAGAAGAAAAGAGGCTTTGTGTAAAACTCCATATGATACACATTACTTAATTTCTTTTTCACAAAAAATGGTTTATATTTGAGGTATCAAATATAATTTTTAAAAATTTGGCTCTTTGCAGGATGATGAGGATTATGAATGCTAGACAAGCACTCTGCCATCAGGCCAAACTCCCAGCTCCCAACAGGAGCAATGGAATGAGGTGATTACTACTGCCGAACCACCTGCCACAGCCAATCTCTTCACAGCTCTTTTTATGTCGTGATGGTAGTGAAGACATGAACAATATGTTTTCTCAGAAAAATCTAAGCACTAAATACAGCATTACTAACTACAGGCATCACCGTGACTCTGAGGCCTCTAAGAGTCTGAGTCCTGCCTAACTGCCAGTGTCTACCCTTTAACTAACATCTCCTGATCCTGCTAATGACCCTTCTCTGTACATGAGTTAAATTGTTTTTTCTTAGCTTCTGCAAATGAATAAGCCCATGTGGCATCAAAAAGGAAGAAAGAAAGAAAAAAAGAAAGAAAGAAAAAACAAAGAAAAAACACAAATAAAATGTAGAAAACCTGAAAATGGAAATAGAAGCAAAAAGAAAACACAAACTGAGGGAATTCTGGAAATGGAAAATCTAGGTAAGCAAAGAGGAACTTCAGATGCAAACATCATCAACAGAATAAATTGAAGATACAATAGAGGGAATAGATTTATCAACCAAAGAAAATATAAATCTAAAATAATCTTAACACATCCAGGAAGTATGGGGCATTATTTAAAGAGAAAACCTATAAACAATAGAAAAGAATTCCTATTCAACGGCCAAGAAAATACATTCATCAAAACTTTAGAAGAAAAATTTCCCAACCTAGAGAAGGACATACCTATAAAGATACAAGAAGCTTACAGAACACCACATAGACTGAACCAGAAAAAAATGTTCTCTCACCACACAATAATAAAAACACTAAACATACAGAATAAAGAAAGAAAAGTAAAAGCTACAGAGAAAAAAAAGGTCAAGTAACGTATAAAGATAGACTTATGAGAATTACAACAGCATTCTCCATGGAGACTCTAAAAGCCAGAAGATCCGACAAAGACCTCTTGCAGACTTTAAGAGACAGACCATGGATAAGGAAAATATGATACGTTTACACAAAGGAGTACTACACAGCAGAAAAAAATAATGGCATCTTGAAATTTGCAGGCAAATGGATGGACCTAGAAAACATTATATTGAGTAAGGTAACCCAGACCCACAAAAACAGATATCATATGTACTCACTCATAAATCACTTTTAGACATAAAACAAAGAAAACCAGCCTACAATTCACAATCACAGAGAACCTAGACAACAATGAGGACCCTAAAGAGACATACATGGATATAATCTACATGATAAGTATTAAAAGACAAGATCTCCTGAGTAAATTTGGAGCATGGGGACCATGGGAGAGGGTAGAACGGGAGGGAATAGGTAGGGAGCGGAGCAAAGAAAAATGTAGAGCTCAATAAAATCAATAAAAAAAGAAACCATGAATTCCATCTCAGACTAGTACACCCAACAAAACTTTCAACAAGTATAGATGGAGAAAACACGATATTTCATTTCCTGACAAAGTCAAATTTAATCAATATCTATCCACAAATTCAGTACTACAGAAGGTGCTAGAAGGAACACTCCAACAAAAGGAAGTTAACTACATCCATTAAATCACAATCAGTAGATAATCCTACAGCAGCAGAACCCAAAGAAAGGACACACACACACACACACACACACACACACACACACACACACTACCAACAACAAAAATAACAGGAATTATCAATCACTGGCCATTAATATCTTTCAATATTGATGGACCCAATCTGCTAATAAAAAGACACAGGCTATTGGAAATTTACTTTGGAAAATAAAATTTATCAGGGGTAGGTATGATAGACCTTAGCATGTGATAAAATCCATATGACTTCTCAGAACAAGAACACACATGCAGCACACACACACACACACACACACACACACACACACACACACACACATGCAAACACTCAACATGTAAGATATTTTTGCTTTTTAAAAGGTTAACTTGATTAAATTATTTCCTAGTACTCTTTTCTATTCTTAAATTTGATTCACTTTTCTTTACATGTACTGAAATGTAAGTATCAAGTTTGTAACCAAAACTAAGAAACTTTTTTAAAAAAATTTATTTATTTATTAAAGATTTCTGTCTCTTCCCCGCCACCGCCTCCCATTTCCCCCCCCTCCTCCAATCAAGTCCCCCTCCCTCATCAGCCCAAAGAGTAATCAGGGTTCCCTGCCCTATGGGAAGTCCAAGGACCACCAGAGACAGAAATCTTTAATTGTATAATTACTTAATAAATTAATGTGTCCTTGTTATGAATTAATCCTCTTTGTTTTAGCAATATTTTTTATTTTGAAAGAAACTGGTCTGATTGAAATAGCCACTTCGGATGGATTTTATCAGCCACAGCATGGTTGCTGAGGTTTGTATAGGGTTTAAGTTACCTCAAAGGTATAATATAATTGAAGATTTGGTCAACAGCATGAAGCTATTTATGATTACTTCATAAATCATATGAGAGATTTTATATTAAAAGTAATAATAAATAACTACAAATAACCAATAAATCTGTGAAAGCTCAACATGTACTACCAGTAAAATATAAACTAAAATTATACTAATTCGATTTCACAGGAATCAGACTGGCTGTTATTAAAATAAAAACAAACAAACAGGAAATACAGGCAAGGAGTCCTAAAACTGTGCCTGTGAGGATTAGGTGCAAATTAATCAGCCACTACAGAAGTGAGAATAAAAGAACCTCAAACATCTCACAGAGTTACTATAACCCAGATTTACCTCTCCTGGCTTTATGACCAACAACCAATCCATGTGAGGCATGTTTCTTCAGTAAATCCAGAATGAATGAGTAAAATAGTGATTGCAAAGTCCAAAGGAAGTCAATAAAACAAGAAAACAAGGGCAGATTAATTTTTGAAGTTTCCTGTGGCATATATTGATACCAGTTACTCCTTATCCTAGGATGTGGTTGAGTTGAGACCTTGAGTGCACTTGAATTTTTCTTGAGTTTTCCATGAAGGCAACACAAAGGCAACCAGAAAGGAGAAATCTCACAGCAGTGACTACATGTGACCATTGCATGAAGAATAATGCTTGGTTGTGCTCCTTAAAAGGAAACTGGTTAGAGATGAGTTTCATTTAAATTTGGAGTATGTTCTCCATTTTCTGCTATATTGCAGAAAATAGGAGTTGCATATCTTAAGAATCATCTTTCTGCATATTTAAAATTTTCAAATTTAATGAAAATGAAATTTAAAATAATGCAATCCTAATTTAAAATGTTTTAAATAACCTCATTTACCTCAACATTAATTTCCTCACTTTATCATCTCAATTACATTTCCATTGCAAATAACTCAAACTTGATGATTTGCAATCAATTTTATATTTATATTGTGATAACAAAAATGTGTGCTTGATGACTAAATCACTTAATGCAATAATTTCACCATACAAATCTATGTAATTGTTCTGACCAAAACATATTTGTGGATAGAGCTTGAGGGGAAGAAAAAAAAGAAGTATTTTGATGATAAACCTACCTCATCATAATATTATGCTTCTGCGATGACTATTAATTTAGGGAGACTTATTAGGTGCAACCGTGCTATGTGCAAAGGCACAGACACACACACACACATGCACGTACACACATACGCAAGTACATACACACACACATGTCTACACATAAAATGATAATTTATAGGAATATGAATGCTGGGAGTATATGCTGTTTATGACATCAATGTGAAGTATTGCATCTTGGTATGGAAGGAAAATAAATATGATATAGTTCTCAGAATGTTCATGAACAATGACTATATTTATATTCATAACAATGAGAATATGTGTATTTATATTTATTTAAAATGTTTTATATCTTAGTTGTTACATAATGGACAAAAAGATAAAATGAGATTTGTATGAATATATGTATGAATACACTGCTATATAGGACTTTTAGAAACATAAATGATCTTTGAGAGCCAACACTCAAATTCATAATTTTGGAATAACAAACTAAAATAGTGAGGTTTAGTAATAAAAACATTATAATTCCATGTTATGCATAAATTAAAGGTGGTGCAAAGATGTTAAGTAATTTTTAGGATCTATTGGCTTTATGTAATACCACCTCAATGACAGTTATTTCAAATAGGTGGAAATTATATCCATATAACACGCCTGGCTTGATCTTTAGCTTTCTAATTAGTACAGGTTTTATTATGTGATTCATTTTGTGAAATAAAAACCCAAATTCTTCCTTTCTTTTCCCTGACTTCCCCCCTTTTTCTTTCTCTTTCTATACAAGATCTCGCTGTGTAGTTCAAGCTGGCCTCATATTCTTCTCTTCAGCCGCTGACGTTCTCTGATTGCAATTGTGCCGTATAATAATCAGCTTGATAGTATTTTTCTTGTGTCAACTTGAAAAATCAGTGCTTATAATTAAATTTAAGTAATTTCGTTAAATTTTTGAGGAAAATAAATACAACTGGAGAAGAAAACTTTTAAAAAGAAAGTATATATTGTGATCTTTAACTCAGAATCTTTTCATGCTGGTTACTTCTAAGATGCTGTGCTGGCTTTCTTAACAATGTTTAAACCTATCTTCATATTTTAAATATTAGTATATGTTTCAAATATAAATTTTAAGCTTCTGTGTAACAAAGAATTGAAATGAAAGCTTAACATGAATTTCACTTTTATATCTGAAACAACTATTTTTATTAGTATTTAGGAAACTAACACTTTTGTTTGTGAAGTGTAAAAATTTAAAATATAAATCGACATTTCTTGAAATTCTACATTATAAAATATTAATCCTCAATATTTTATCTCAATATAAATAAGATTTAAAATATTTAGTTGTTTAAAACGCACAGCAAGTTTTAGTCAAACATGAGATTAAAATAGGCCTAGATACATAGTTCAGTTGATAGAGTACTTGCCTAGCCTGCATGAAGCACTAGATTCAGTTCATTCTTAGAGATACTGGGTATAATAGCATTTGCCTGTTACCCCAGCTTTTAGAAAATAAAAAATTCAAAGTCATTCTCCACTAGATAGTTATTTGGAGACCAGCCTAAGCTACATCACACCCCATCAAAAATGAAGTAAAACATGAAATGAAGTGAAACATTTGCTATGAATTAATCATTACTATGAATGAATATATCTAACAAAAAGTAGTTCCAAAAATTATGACATATGTATCATGTTGCTCTTTGAAATGCTGTTTAGAAGTTTTGTGTTGAAACCATGCAAAAAAAGAGAAAACAATTAGAAATTGTAATGAAATTTAGGTGGACATATGACACAATCTTTTAAAAGAGTATTATTTATTCTCCCATTACAGAATACAACTTTCCATTTTTTGTCTCCTTAGTAACTGTGGTGATGTGATGTTATGAAACGGCCTCTTACATTCTAAGAGACTTGAGCTTTAAGTGAAACTCACAACCAAGTACATAATTCACTTGAGGTCATGTAAAACTAAGCCAGGTATCTTGCTCTGTACTCTCCCTGTTTGCTTATGGTTCTTTAAGACATTAATGTGATAGCCATCCTCACATGCTTTGAATTTCCCATGTGATTCGAATTTCCCAGTCTTGGCAAATGCATAGATAATCTTAATTTTTTTACTGTTTCATGGCCTTCGCCTATAAGTAACTGCGCGTGTGTGTATATGTGTGTGTGTGTGTGTGTGTGTGTGTGTGAGAGAGAGAGAGAGAGAGAGAGAGAGAGAGAGAGAGAGAGAGAGAGAGAGAACGAACTCTTGGAAAGATTCTGTGTCTGTATATTTTGTTTGACTGATTAGAATCCCATTACTGTGTAGAGATTGGAATGTTTCACTTCCAGGTACTAATTATTGAATTAGTTCTAGTCTTTGAAAACAACTCTTTCTTGCCCATTGCTGTGTCAGAGCTAATATCTTTTGACAGTAGATAAGAATTTTAGAACCTTTTAATTTAGCAGGCCACTACCTTCCATCAACTCAAAACCTAAGAACACCATCGCAATAGCATTTTGAACTTACAGAAAAGCTTCCCCCATTTTCTTGTGCCTGCATCTAATGAACTCACCAATGCATTTTAAGCTTGCCTAGATTTGTGCCTTTCTTTGTTCTGTAAAAGTACAATACTTCGTGAAAGTGGTTCCATAGCAGAACATGAAATTTGAGATAACCTAAATTGGTGTTCCCAGGCCATGGTCACTTAAAATGGCTCCAGAAGATCATATTCTCTGTAAGATGATAACTATGGTTCTTGTATCTATAGATTCTGTATGTTTATGGTAATAAATGCTGGAAAAAGCAAACGTATTAAAAGCTTGAAAGCAACCTTAGTAAATAAATATCTACCACAAAAACTTGGAGTAGCATTCGGATATTGCTTGTTAATGTCTGTTTATTATCTGGGTTAGTTGGGGTCAGATGGAGTCAGTGACCTAATCCTTTGTAAAACTACTTTAAAGATTTCTGTCAAGTATCTCTCATTCCTTGCCCCATGTGATTCTGTGCTGTTCATTAAATACAGAACAAACATCCTTTGAGAGGGAGACACAGAAACATACTCAGGGCAAAACATACTTGCAAGCTTTCAGTAAGGACTTATTGAGACATATACAACAAACAGATGGGGACTGGTAGAACACACATACACATACACACCCAGCAAGAGAGAGAGAGAGGTGGAGAGTAACTCAAAGCCAGGATTGCTCTTAGTTAAATTGTTCCAAGAAGACATGCTTTATGATTTACTTTCCTTTATCTGAAACTGACATGTTTTGGTCATTGGAGCCTATTATTAATGTGTTCAAACAGGTGCAAGTAACTGTTGAGTAATTTTGACATTTTTGCATACATTGAACTTTTATGTTCCTTTAAAGGTATGTTTATAACGAGTTGGAACAAATGCATATTCCTTACATTTCCTTTAGTATGTTGCAATTTTTATATGTGTTATAGGTTGACTGTGTTGCTATACATATCGATCTATTTTGATCTTTCTAGCGACATGGAGTAACATACTTTGTGTTACATCTTCAGTTTAGTGGTTTTGCTATTGGTAGACAAAAACCCCACACAAACACAATGAGTCAGTCTAATTCTTGCAGTCCAGCATATTGTTATGCCTTTTTTTGTCAATAATAGAGGCTGAAAGATATTAGAATAGCAATTGTATATATCTTTATTTTGGCACTGGTTCTCAGTATGCTGCTAAGCTTTTCTTTTGTAATTTGAGCAGTGTGTTTAAAGTTTGCCATTAATTTCATATATTGTGAAAGTTTCCAACATTTTTCATTAATTAAATGTTCTCGTTTAAAGAGAAGTATTTGAAGTAACTACAAAATTTAATAATCATTGAGATGATCGCCTATTCAGTCAATATAATAAATGACTTAATATAGAGAGAATCATAAATACAATTCCAAGTTCCCGAGGATGATGATATGGTTATGGCATATTGGTTTGCATTGTTTCAGTGACAGAGTTCATACATTGTTAGTACCTTCATATTTGAATTGACAAATATGTTTCTAAAATATTTTCATGTAGAATTTTGTCCTTATACCATTGTGGTATTTAATAATATCAAACTCACAAAATAGTATCAGGGTGAATGGTTTTTATGCCACCCTTTAATTAATGACTAAGAGATTGCCTCAGTGTATTTACGTGTTATCTGATAGGACTGACTGATCTTTATATTTTAATGAGCATCATGAGGTTTGATTTTTAATATATTTAATAATTCATCTAAAGGGTAATAAATATTAAACCACTTATTGATCTTTTCACAAAGCTTAATTATTTTTAAGAAATTACCAGCAAAACTACATAGATCATATGTGTGTGTTCTATATAATGATATATAAAATTATTTATAAAAGATTTTTATAAAAATTTATGGATTTTACTTTCTCTCAATGCATGAATGCACTGTTATAGACTAATATATCTGTATGCTCTCTTATTTTCTCTGTTTATATGTTCCTTCCTTTTTTATTTTAATTTAATATTTCTGTCAAGTGTTTGTTTTTCTTTTAATTTTAATGGAAATAACATTTTAATCTTGCATTTGAATTCTTTTTAGAAAAATCTCATTATATACAGAGATTAGACATAGTGAGGGAGACAGAGCAAGGAGAGAGAAGCGAGAGAGGTGGGAAACAGAGAAAGACAGCAACAAAGATCGGAACAGGGAGTGCATGGAGGAAGAGGTTGGTAGAATTATGAAAGACAATTTTCCCAGAATCTATATGACAAAGCGGTGAGAAAAGACAGATATTAACCTCCAGGTTCAACTAAGAGAACTAAGAACACCCTTGCTCAAAAATAGCCAGGCAGATGAAATTGTCTCTTCTCATGAGAATGTCAGTGTTTTTGTTAACACCAATATTTATAGACATGCGGCAAATGTTTGAAAATAATGAATATTTTGTATTATTCACTCAAGAGGCTAATTAATGTTCATGGTTAAAGTAAATTTGATGTTCTTAAGATTTGTGTAAAATGTGTTGTTTGTTTTCTGTATCAGATGCTGAGAAAGCATATGAAAATCTTTAAATAATGGAATATGTATCTCCTAAAATATCCACTTCCAGTTTGTGAAGATTTATTTATTTTATTTTTTGTGTATGAGTGTTTTGCCTGAATAGATGTATGTGTGCCCCATGCCTGATACATGTGGAGGCCAGAGAGGTCATCAGAGCTAGAGTTACAGATGGTTGTGAATCCGTATGTGGGTGTTGAGAACAGAAACAAGGTCCTCTGAAAGTTCAATAAGTACTCTTAATTAAGACGTGGATTCCTCTAGTCCAATTAATTTTCGATGTACATAGTAACACTGTGTTATTAGGAATATATAGTTTAGCTAATGTATTTATATTAAATCAAATTTTCAGTTCTAATTTGACATTGCAGCTATTTTGCCATGTATTTTATTGTTTAAGTTAATGATCACTAAAATATGATCAAATACTTGGATGACTATGAACTGCCGTGTAGGTACTGGGGATTGAACCAAGTTTCCGTAGAAGTGTATCCAATTATCCCACTACTGAACTATCTCTAATGCCCCAAATTCATACACTTCTTAAAAGGTCATATGTATTTTTAATCAGAAAAGAACTAACTGTTGTTCTTAACTGATTCTAACATAAAACAGATTTAGATACATTAATTCCTAAATTGATAAGGAATTGTTGCACTTATTATGCAACTGTATTCACAGTTTCATTTGGATGAACCCAACATTTTTCATACTACTAAAAGATAATATCAAATTTACCATAAAAATATGTCAATAAATGAGCAGAGCAAGCAAAGCAACAACTAGATAGCTCTGCTAAGGTAATTAAAATTTTCGACTATTTTGCACTTTACTTCTATATATTTTCTACACATAGTTGCCTTTATCTGCTTCACAAAAGTAAAGTACTCATACTATAATTTTTACACTTGGATATCTAACTAAAGGAAATATTCACCACCACAAAATAACAACAGTTAATACACCTCTATGGTTATAGTGTATAATTAATATGATATGATATTGCTTAACTTGTTAGCCATTTTGTTTAAAATGTGATCACTTAAATTTTATTTCATGTTTCAGACAGGGAATTCAGTGTGATTTTTACTGTATTTTAACTGCTGTCTTCTTATAATTATTAGCCAGAATTAAGTAAAGTATTAAAGCCCACACACTGAATCCTGTCTCTCATGCTGAAACGACTCTCTCCTCTAGAAAAAAACAAATATCCTATTTTGACTGAAGAAGTAAGACAGTACTGAAATAATGCTTTAGAAGGAACTCTAATATGACAAAGCTGAACGCTCAGAAGAGGCAAATCTCTTTCACACCTTTAAACCAGAAACATCAAAAGCATCTGGAAATTGAATTTTCACAGTAGGAGATGGAAAAGAGAGGTAAGAACAGAATGATATAGAACTTAATTATCATAATTCACTGCAGGTGTTGAAATGTTCACTACAGATACTCTTATAATGAGTATCAAACTTTGTATTCACAACTTGCTGAAAAGTCTTGATTAAAAATCATGCATATTACATAAGAAGGTAAAATAAACCAAAGTTAATTTTTGCTTTATACTGTTCCATGCATCATAAACTATTTATAATTCATTTTAAAATAACACAAAATCCTGAAATAATTGCATAATGTAAACTTATTCAGAGTTCACATAATGTTTAATATTTTATAATTTTAATTTTGCTTCAGTTCAATTTGAGTTGACGTCCTCATGCATATAAAATCATATTTATACACTGAACATGTAGCAAATGTAAACAGTATCCAGATTCATTATGTTTAATAATATCAAGATTAATGACCTATAATTTAAGGAAATATAGGAAAACTAATTATATATTCAATGGAAGATGAGCAAAAATGTATTTGAGCAATTTGGAAATTTTATATACAAAAATTCTTATAAAGAAGAAGTCAAATGAAAAATTCTTAGAAATCTACACTTTTATGTACAGAATAGAAATCAACATATTTTGTTATTCAGTGAACAAATGCATATAATACAATAATGTATAAAATGTGTCTATATGTTTGTGTTATTGCATATATTGTGAAACTAAATTTTTCTTCAAAATTAGGATACCATGGTTGGGTAATTAGCTTAATAGGTAGAGCTGGCTGAACTATAATGAAGACGAAAGTCCCTAGCATTCATATAAAATACTGGTCATGTTTGCACGTGCCTGTAATCATTAACTGGGGAAGCAAAGCACTGCAGAAGCTCTTGTCCAGTCACTGAGTCAGTGAGCCCCAGCAGCCCTGCCAAACGATGTCCCAAAAGGTAAGTTATAGAACTTCAGAGGAAGACAATTGACACCCATCTCAGGCCTCTACATGTATCCACATACATGCAGACACCACACATAAAGACAGGTAAATTGTAAAACACCAACTCCAAAAATCTTATTTATCTACAGAAATTTAGTTAATTTCAAGTTATACAAACCCGTGCTGGCAAGTTATCCCAAACAGAGAAAGTATATGTCAAGCTTACTAAGTTGATTCCTGGGATTTATATGATGAAAAGAGAGAACTGAGTCCCATCAATTGTCCTTTCGTCTCCACAGTGCACTGCAGCAGGTACCCACATACACACAAAAGAAATGTATAATGTAATAAATCAGTTTTAAAATAAGAAATTTGGCATGTTTTGTGATTATAAAGTTTTGTGATACCATTGACTTTTGCTTAATGAAGTGGACAGAGGTGAGAGTGTAACTATTATAAAAATGTCACCTGCTACTACTGTTTCCATTAAAAAACAGTGTGAATGAATTCAAAATTTAAAACACCAGTATTACGTTAAATAAAGTGATATTATGATGGCATACATAAATTATATAAAAACCAGCTAAATAGGTTTTCATAAGTCTGTATATCTTTACATACATTAACTTTGTTTCCAACTAATTTATAACTAGCATCCAGGTATGTAAGTAAAGAATACATACATTTTATATAATTGTAAGCATTTTATGATTTATAGTATCTGTGGTATTTGAAACACAATGTAACTTACAAATTTGCTCAAAACCAAATATAGCTATTATAGAAATTACCAATACAATACAATACGATGTTGCAATTAGAATACATAAAAACAGTTATTAGTTTTTCTCTTATGAATATATAAAAATAGCATATTAACAACATACATTTCTGATTTTTAATAAAATAGAAATTATTTGATACAAAATTACATATATAACTGCAAATGTTCATTTTAGACACATTGTTGTGTGTTATGCCAAGATCCGTGAAGTCCCCCAAAAACCAACAAGGATGCTGAGTCTCGTATGTAAAAGCAAAGAGCCTTTATTTAATGTAAGTTTGCAAACTCAGTCTCTCTGCATGTCCAACGTATTGGAATAAATGGAGAGCCCTGAGCTCAGTTAGAGTTGGGTTTTGTAGTAGTAAAGGTGGGGTGAGGGATCTAAGGCTCAGGACCCCCGATTGGCTGACATTTGTCTGGGTGTGAATGTGCTGGCAGGTGATCCTATCTACAAGGTTGGGCATTTCCTTTGGATGGTCTGTTCTTGAGTGCTCAGGTAATCTCAGTTTGTGGTTCATCCTACAACCAGGTATGGCTTCAGGGTAAAGTACTGAGACTCAGACCTCCATTAAACTTATTGATGTTGAGTCCTACTCTGGCAGGTGATGATGGTTGGAAGTAAAAACTTCCTTGGGGTGGTCTGTTTCTATTTAGCTTATCATGGCTGGCTCCTACATAGTGAATTATTTCTTCTCACTTCTCAAGGACAATTGCTTTCTAACCCTTCTAAAAAATATGAACTTGTTTCCTATTCATTTTATTATATGGATTTTTCCAAATTATACTAAAGAAGAACACTCTCTGATTGATTCAGTAGGATGGCTACACAGGATAGATCCTAAACTTTAACAACACCCAGCAATTAGTTTACATTCTCTAAGAATAAAATATCAAGACTGGGTTTAAAATCATTACTCATACTATTAATGCTTCTTTATAGCCCTATAGTATAATAGATTTTAAAAAATCAAAATACTTCCAAAATTCGAGTTTTGTTAACAAAATGGGTCATTTTTTTCATTTGTTTACAGTTTCAGAAAAGTTATAACTAATGTTTTCAGGTAAATTGCTGATTAATTTCAGACCATATATTGGACACCTGGATTCCCGCAGAATGGTGAGCCATTTTCTTAGGTGTCTGAAGCAAATTAATAAATTTCTCAACATGGACTTTTTTTCCATTTTTCTTTGATTTTGAATGATGCTTTAATGAAAGCTTTTCTCTGCTCTGATACTCCAGCATATCTTCAGAAACAGAAAATTCCATTAATAACTTAAGAGATTAAATACTGCCCGTTGTGCTGAGGCTCCGCGCGGCCTGCAGTCCTGGGCCCGCGACGCGCGCCGCCCGCCCGCCCGCC
>NC_022009.1:973621-981080 GCF_000317375.1 Microtus ochrogaster | reverse complement strand
AGGTGCTGATCATCGGGGGTGGAGATGGGGGCGTCCTACGGGAAGTGGTGAAGCACCCGTCTGTGGAGTCTGTGGTCCAGTGTGAGATCGATGAGGATGTCATTGAAGTCTCTAAGAAGTTTCTGCCGGGTATGGCCATCGGTTATTCTAGCTCTAAGCTGACCCTCCACGTGGGTGATGGCTTTGAGTTCATGAAACAGAACCAAGATGCCTTCGACGTCATCATCACCGACACCTCGGACCCCATGGGCCCCGCTGAGAGCCTCTTCAAGGAGTCCTATTACCAGCTCATGAAGACAGCACTCAAGGAAGATGGCATCCTTTGCTGCCAGGGTGAGTGCCAGTGGCTGCACCTGGACCTCATCAAGGAGATGAGGCACTTCTGCAAATCTCTCTTCCCTGTGGTGGGCTATGCCTACTGCACCATCCCCACCTACCCAAGCGGCCAGATTGGTTTCATGCTATGTAGCAAAAACCCGAGCACCAACTTCCGGGAGCCTGTGCAGCAGCTGACACAGGCCCAGGTAGAGCAGATGCAGCTGAAATACTATAACACGGACATGCACCGCGCAGCCTTTGTGCTGCCCGAGTTCACCCGCAAGGTGAGTGGCCTGCCAGTCTCCCTGCTGTGACTCCTCGTCCTGCACATCTTAGACATCTTCCTGACGCCCTCCTGTCCCACCAGGCCCTGAATGACATAAGCTGAGCCTAGGTGCCACTGCAACACCACCCGCGACCTCAATCGGACTGGACCAAGGAGCTTCCAAGATGTCTAGGGCCCCGCCAGCCCTGAATGAGACTCCCAGTGACTCTTTCCGACCAACCAAGTGTTACAGGCCCCAGAATGCTGCCTGGCCTGCCCTGCTGGGTGGACTCAGTCTTTGTCTCTGTGGTGTTTGGCCCCAAGCCTAAACCAGCTCTGTACAGCACCGTCTATGCCCTCTGTCACCTAACAAAAAATGTGTATTTATAATAAAAAAAAAAGAGATTAAATACTTACCCACTAGAAGGTCAGATTCATATGCCAAGTATGATTATCCCAATAAGATTATCAATAGCAATAGCGAGGAAATGGGAGCTTCAAAATAAACTTTATTATGTATGAAATAATCAAAACTGAAACATTCTACTCTAAAGAAAACAGTAACCAAAACTGTAGCAATCATGAGAAGACAATAAAATTGAGAGCAATTAGCAGCAATTCAATTAGGCAAAGAATTTAGAGGAACTTAATAACAGTATTTGGAACTTCTCTATATGTCTAAATTTTTCAAAGTAGAGTTTAGGGTGCATTTATGTATGGTGAAACTGTAAGAATTTGTTTCCATGCAATTCAGGGCAGTAGTACACTTGGGAAAACATATGAAATTGTGAAATAAAATAGGCATAGAGGAAAGTTATAAGCAATGAGGTTGTTCCAATTTAGACCTAGTATTTGTATTTGTATGAGTGTTTGCTCCTTTATTATAGTTAAAGAATATATACTTCTGTTTCCATATTGTACTTCACTTGAGAATTCCCCATGTTAGTCAGGTGATGTTGCAGTTAGCAACTCACTCCAAGCAGAGTTGTAAACTGAGACTGCACTTTCGTTTCCCAGTCCCCGAGACCTGAATAGTTTTATTAGTTAAAATACTGTTTGTCCAATAGCCTAGGCATACTCCTACCCTTACATCTTAAACAACCCATTTCTATTCATCTATGTATCGCCACAGGCTGTGGCTTACCAATAATCTTTTGGTGATTTTCTCCTTCAGTGGCTACATGGCACCTACCTCTAATCCACCATCTCTCTCTCTCTCTCTCTCTCTTTCTCTCTCTCTTCAGATTTCCCACCTTGCTTTACTCTGCTAAGCCATTGGCTGAAACAGTTTTATTCATCAACTAACAAAAGCAATACATATACAGACGGACCTCCCACATCACAGGGTAGTGGTATATAATTCTTAAACTGATATATGACTGAGAGGCCCCTGCAAGTTCTGAGCTATGGGAATCATTTATTAAAGACAGTTGCCAAATTAGTATGTTTCAGCCTAATGAGTTATTGACTTTATGGTGATGAAAATGCATACACACAACAATTATCTTCATCATAGTCATTGTAGTGTGAAACAAACTGTATGGGTAGTCAATGTTTTAATAGAGTAGACTTTCAATTGTCTTTCTCTCTTTTATTATCTAACAGGATCTAATTATGAGGACAAGCTGCCCACAAACTCATGATCCTCTGTCTCCAAGTTGCAGGATTACAGGTATGTAGTGCCACATGCACTTCTAAATGACATTCTTCAACTATACAAGGAGCCACAAGTACAAAGTGGCTTATTCTAATTGATATTTAACATAAAAGTGTTTCAAGTTATTCAAATACCCATGCTAAAGATTGAAAACCTTTTATTACAATAGTGCAAACCAAAAAAATTGTCTATAAGAAGAATAAGGAAATATATTCCCATGATATGTAGATTTCTAAGATTTGTGAATGCATGGGAAAAGACCAACTGAGTCTTTGCTTGAGAGAGGGGGTGTTTAATATGAAAGAGAATATAAAAATTATATTTATTTCATTTCCAAAAAGAGATACTAGGAGGATAAATGAGAAACACAGAACTTTTTGCACTGAAAAAATATAGGGATAAGTAAAATGAGAGTAAAATAATTAAAGATGAAGAAGAACTATGGTTAAATTGCTTTTGCATAGGTTTGATTTTTGGAAATACATTGATATTTTACATAGTCAAATATAAGTTTAACTCAAAATATTTTACCTGCATTTACCATATCCAGGTTAGGGATATGAGTTATAGAATAGAAAATAAACCTAATTGGTTTTATAGTTCTAATTATGAACTGGGTTTTTATTTGTTGCTTGTTTTGCGAGTGAGTCAATTAATAAAATATTTCCAATACTCAAGTAGCAAAGCTACAAAAATATCTGTATCTTCCTCCTCAAATGCCTGTTCTAATTGTATTGATTGTATACACTTTCATTATGATTAATTTTGGTGTATGAAATTTTTATATATTTCGAAAGTTTTTAAATAAAGCTTATAAAATAATAAATAAACAATGTATTATTGAAATAAATGCTTAGATACTACACAAATAAATCCCAGAAAGTCAATTTCCAACTTAATTCTGAAAAAGAAATGGATGTAAGAAGTGCAGTATCTGAGTTCTAGGACGGCCTGGTCTACACAGTGAGTTTTAGCATAGCAAAGGATACATACAAAAATCCTGTCTTGAAAAACAAGGTAAAGGTTGCAAGTTTACTGAAAAGTTTGAAAGCAAATAAGACAGAAGCAACAAACAAAGGAGATAATATACGCCTATTTTTTAAAAATCTTTCAGAGTGCAGAATTACATTGAAATACGAGAGACTGGCAAGGAAAGTGTAATTCAATAACTATTTTTGAAGGCAGGTGGTTGTTAAAGAAAATATGTTATTTCTTGGAATTGGTTACCTTAGTTTGCCTTTTCCAACTCCTTTAATTGGCACTTATAATATTCTGAACTAAATGTGAGGCACAATTAAAGACTCCAGATGTTACTACGATTTAGCTTGATGAAAGAAGTTACAAGACACTGATGATCAATGCTAATGTCTTCCATTCTGCTCAAATCTTGACAGCTTCACGATTACATCCCACACAGTGTTGTGGCACTACATTAGTTGTTGTTCTTACTTCATTCAAATATGTCACACATTTGAAATTAATAGATTTCTTCAGCTAAAAGCATATAGAGAATTGTGACAAATATATACGCAGTTTGCTGAAGCCAGTGACATAGGTTACCATTGGCAACAGATGTTTTACCACCTTGTAACCTGGGAACACAACATATGAGGATTTGATTTTCTTCTCATAATCAGTTATGATAAAATCAGCGAAGTAAGAGTAAAAGTAAATAACTATCCCCATAAATTAGTAAGCTGAACAGAAGAAAATGTTCTTTATCCTGAAAGTCTCTGATAAACATCTCAAATAATCATTTATATTGTGAGTTCTGAGGCAGTTGTTGTGCTGGCCTTAACTGTGGTCATGAGTCATTTGGACATCAACAAAAGGAAAGAAAGTAGATCAGAGCCAATATGTAAACATTCACTTGCTCTCTACTCTTCAACAAGTCATCTGTGAGCCTTGATATTTTAATTACTGACCTTCCTACGTTTTTATTAGTAGTATATAATATTTACTGATGTAAATTATATGCTTACATACTGATTCTTATAAAGATGATAGTATTAACTGACCAGCACTGAAAACATGCATATAAGTAACATTATTCAAACTTCCAGGTTAGTAATAATACCAGGCAACATCCAAAATGACTATAAACCTCTAAGAAATATCTTTTATATCCCAGAGATTATAGACAGCAGATAGTCATGAGCCCAGATGACAAAGACATTGAAAAAAGAAAACTCCAACTGAAATTCATTAACAAACAGAAATGTTTAAGAAAATTAAGTCAGTGTTATTTAATCCAGTAAGTTTTAGAATGGGTTATTCCATGAGTGTAGATCACCTCAACAGGTAACAACCCACAAACAGGTTGATACAATAACACAGTTGAGATTATAAACCAGTTGGCCTATTAGCTCAGGTTTCTCATTAATTAACTCATATCTTACATCAACCCATGATGCCTGCCTTTGTTAGCCATGTGGCTTGGTACCTTTTATCACTGAGGCATTCTCACCTTAAGTCCTCTGCATCTAGGTGATGACTTCAGACTGAGTCTTTCCTCTTTCCAGAATTCTCCTGTTGTGATCGCTCCACCTATGCTTCCTGCCTGGCTACTGGTCAATCATCATTTTATTACACCAATACAAGTGACAAATCCTTACACGGTACAAGGCCATTATCTGACAGCACAGCACAAGGTGTGCCTATGCCTAACACTGCCACAACACTCAGGGTATGAAAGCTGGACATCTCAGAGCCCTAGGGTAGAAACAAATACAACTGACCAAAGAACAAATTCAACTAAATGATTCCTAGAGATATTCTACCATACTCATAGGATTGGTGCCAAGCCAAAACCATCATCAGAAAGGCTTTTTCCAGCTGCTAATGGGAGCAGATACAGAGACCCACAGTCAAATATTATGTGGAGCTCTGGGAACTTCACAGAAGAGTGAAAGAAAAGATTGTAGGAGCCAAAAGTGTCAAGGACACAGAAAGAATACTGCCCACAAGACACAGAGTCTCTAGGAACTCAGAGAATAAAGTGGCAATCATGCATTCTGCATGGGTCTGCAGTAGGTCCTCTGGTGCATATATGTTGTGGGGATATCTCTGTCTTTTTTGCATGATCATGGAAACTATTTCCTCTACGGTGCTGGCTCCTCCAGCCTTAATATAAGGATATATGCCAACTCTTGTTATGTCGAGATCAATTGATATCACTGGGAGGCCTGCTCTTTTCAGAAGAGAAACAGAGGAGCAGTCAATCTGGTGGGGAGGAGAGGTGTGGGCTAATTAGATGGAGTGGAGGGATAGGAGGCTGCACTTGGGATGTATTGTATGAGAGAAGATAAATGATTATAATTTAAAAATAGAACTAGTACTCTGCCTTCCACACTGAACAGAAATATCTGATGTGCTCTATACTTAATACATAAACTGAATCTCTAAGAGAAGTAGAAATAAAAGTAAATGTATATACATCTATATTTCTAATTATTCCTTATTCAGTAAAGCTACTTGTATGTTTGCTTGGATTTCAATGCAGAAAATAAGTTCTATATTGAGGCTGCTATGTATGTTCTCTGTCATGTGTTCATATGTTAAAGAGTATATAGTTTTAAATTAAATTTACACATGAAGTTTGAAATGTGAGGATTGAGGGCAGGGCCTCATAGATGAACTATAGTCGAGACTTTTGTAGTTTGAGAGAAAATTTACATCATGTACTTCTCAGAAGACCAAGATGTTTTGGCCAGAAAATGTTTTTTCTACAATATATTCTGATCAGTGTCTCTTCCCTTATCTCCTTTTACAGACTCTTTACCTCTCCACCCTTCTAACTTAAAACCTAGTTTCTTTCTCTCTTTAGAAAATGGGCAGATCAAGAGTAAAAGAAACACCAGAAAAAGATGACAAGACATACCCCCACACACATACATAAAGCCATAAAAACAAAATCTAAAACCATTAGATAGAAGCAAAAGATCTGTAAAGTAAAATGTAACCCAGCAAAGCAATACGAGACAAAAACAAAATAAAAGAAGCCAAAAAATACCACTGGGTTCCATTTGTGCTGGCCCTCTTATCTATTCAATCTTCATTAGGAGTTAGTCTAAACAGCTGAGCACAAGTTGCACTTGAAGCTCCCCAGGTTCCTGTGATTTGTAACGCTTCACACTAGCCCCCCTCTCTCTATCCTCCACCAGCACTTAAGTTCCAAGGAGAATTTCTTCACAGCTACCACATAGATAGGCTTAACCTGGTTTATAAATAATTCAGCATAATAATTTGGAAAAACACAGTAGTGAGCATCAGCAATACTAATGCACTTCACAGGGAAAACTCTAATGCAGGTTTTAGAGAAAATCATCCCAAGCAATGGTCAATCTTGTAGTTCTGCTTAGAAAAACAAATAACAGCAAATCCGTATTAACATTGATCCTTACACAGTGGGTATATGCTTGGGTTGATATTCAGAATATAAGAGGGAGCATTATTTGAAAACTCTTGATTAAGGATAGAAGAGTGATACACATATTGCATACTTGCAAATAAGCAGTATTTTAATTAATGTTATTAAGCTATTCTATAATATATGTAGAAATATCTTGTCTAAAGTGTCTCTCTATGACAACCATCATTGGACATGTGTTCATCTGTTTCATGGCTTCTATAGAATTTCACTGATATATACATATATATATATATTTTCAGATCTCTTTTTCCTGTTTTAATTTGTGCTATTACAGTTTAGATTTGAATATTCTGGATTTTACTAACACATTTATTTTTTGATATTTTACTTTTGTAATATTTCTTTTAGTTTGTGATGCAATTTTTATTTTCTTAGTCTCATTCTAGAGGTGTAGTAATATGAGCAGCGGGACTGCGTCCCCAGCACCCTGGCCACCTGGCTAGCTTGCCCCAAAATAACAACACACAAACTGTATTCATTTAAACACTGCTTGGCCCATTTCTATCTAGCCTCTTCTAGGCTAATTCTCACATATTAATTTAGCCCATTTCTAATCATCTATGTAGCACCGATCTTACCAGGAAGATTCTAGCCTACATCCATCCTGGGTCGGAGCTTCATCGCGTGCATCTTCCCGGGAGCAGGGAGCATGGTGTCTCTCTGAGGCGTCTGCCCCCGAGAGGAAAGCTGTAGAGGCTGAGCTCACTTCCTCTTCCTCCCAGCATTCTATTCTATTTACTCCTCCCACCTATGTTTTAACCTATGAGGGCCAAGCAGTTTCTTTATT
>NC_022009.1:965284-973250 GCF_000317375.1 Microtus ochrogaster | reverse complement strand
AACTAGCTCTGTAGACCAGGCTGGTCTCGAACTCACAGAGATCCGCCTGCCTCTGCCTCCCGAGTGCAGGGATTACAGGCGTGCGCCACCATCGCCCGGCAAGGAAGTAACTTTTATGTAGAAATTTCATGTCCTAATTGATGTGGGAGTGTCATATATCAATCTGTTGATTTCATTGGTTAAGCAATAAAGAAACTGCTTTGGCCCTCATAGGTTAAAATGGAAGGCTGGGAGAAAGAAGCTGAGTCAAGGAGTCGCCACGATTCTCCCACTCCAGACAGACATAGGCTAGAATCTCCCTGGTAAGCGCACCTCGTGGTGCTACATAAATTATTAGAAATGGGTTAAAGAGGCTGAAACTAAGGGGCCAAGCAGTGTTTAAAAGAATACAGTTTCCGTGTAATTATTTCAGGCAAAGCTATCCGTGCGGGCAGCCGGGTGCCGGGGAAGCATCCCCGCAGCTCTTATTTCAACACCTAATAACATAGAATTAACCAGTCACCAGGGAACAGTGAGAAGAAGTTTGCACAAAGTTACATCCTGTTTCTCAGTTTAAAGAAACAGAACTTGGCTATTAAACATAAGTAAAAATGTGTACATCCTTTTTTGTAAATATTTGTATACAAAACTGAAATACTATTATATAATATAGAAATATTCCAAAAATAGACACTACATTATGTTTTCATTTAAACATAATTATGTTGGGAATTTTTCTTTTAAACAAAAAATGATGATGCATAGGGGAAGAAAACTGCACAGCTTACTCATCAGGTAAATTTGGCTATCTTAGTACTTGAATATTTTTTTTAACAAGAAAACAGCAAAATTTAGAAGAAGCAGTGACATTAAGTGTTTAAAATCACTCTATGTATGGTATTTGTCTTTCTTAGATAAGTTTTATTAACTCTGTTTGATTGTCTCCAAATGTAACCATTTTCTTCCATATGGCATAACTTTGTTTTTCTTTATGGCAAAGAAAACACCACATCTTTGTTATCAATTCCATTGATGATGGATAACAAGAAGGTACCGAAACTTAGATTTCATGAATAGTTCTTCAATAAATATTGATCTTGAAGTAGTTCTGTGATTTATGTACCTGGAGTCCTTTAGCTAAAGACACCTATGATTGATACTGCACCGTCACACAGTGCATTGACTATTAGGTTTTTGAGCAACCTTCACACTGACTTCTTTTGTTTTGTGACCAATTGACTTTCTGTGTGACCATAGAATTGGGTAGGGCTCCATTAACACTCTGTTCCGACTTGAATCTCTGCAGACACATGCTCGTTCAGACCTAGAA
Organism: Microtus ochrogaster; assembly: GCF_000317375.1. NCBI lineage: Eukaryota > Metazoa > Chordata > Mammalia > Rodentia > Cricetidae > Microtus > Microtus ochrogaster. Next base: position 971,941 of record NC_022009.1, on the reverse strand, counting down.
TAGGCAACTACAGCTGGCAGGGATTTGAAATTGTAATTGCTGTGTTTTGAACATAAGGCAGAAATTTGCAAATGTTCTCCCTACCTTCCATTTTTGATGTTTTGCTTTTCTAATATTTCTTTTAGTTTGTGATGCAATTTTTATTTTCTTAGTCTCAATCTAGAGGTAAAATATTATTAAAAGGCAGTTTAGAAAAACTTCATTAGAAGTCAAATGCAGTGATTATTGTATCAAAACACACACATTTATAATAATTTTCCTACATATTTTATTCCAGAAGTGTTAGTTTCGTATTTTAGCTTTGACGTTGGATTCATTCTGAATCAATATTTTTTGGCTTGAAGTTTCTACATTTTTCTGATATTTTTATTTCTATTTTACTCTGACATTCAGATGAGAAAACTTTTGCTTACCTATACTCAAGTTATTTTTGTTCTGCTTTGCTGATGGCATTGAAACTATTATTTCTTTTATGTATTATTGATTCCTAATATTTAATTGAAATCTTTCTCCTTTTTTTGGGTTTTTTGAGACAGGGTTTCTCCGTAGCTTTTTTGGTTCCAGACCTGGAACTAGCTCTTGTAGACCGGGCTGGCCTCGAACTCACAGAGATCCGCCTGCCTCTGCCTCCTGAGTTCTGGGATTAAAGGCGTGAGCCACCACTACCCAGCTGACATCTTTCTTTAAAAAAAATCTCACATCTATCATAATCATTGTTATTTCATTTTATATGATATTATTTTTCCACTAGACCAAAATTATAGTAATTTTTATTTTTAATATGTAGATCTATTCTAATTTGAATGCATTAATACGTCATTTTTTGCAGTTGTATTTTCATCTTTTCCCCCTAATTTTTAATTGTGACTTGTAATTTTTGGTCGATCTTTGTACCTGCTTTCTGTTGCTGTAGTAAATATTTTGACCATAAAGCAGTTTAAGAAGGAAAGAATCTATTTGGTTTACATGGTACAGCCTATCGCTGAGAAAAGCCAAGGCAGGAACTCAGAGGCAGAAACTGAAGCAGAGATCATGAAAGAATGCTGCTTGCTGCCTTGCTCTCCATGGCTTGTTCTGCTTGCCTTCTTAAACAAGCAATGCCACCTGTTCTCACCCTCTGTGGGTTAATCTCTGCCACATGAATAATCAAAGAAAGTACTCTACAGACTAGTCTATTGTTTAATATAATGGACACAGTTCCTTAACTGAGGTTCTGTCTTTCCAGGTGACTCCATTTGGGGCCATTAAGGAACACTTAAAGTCACAGAAATTGAAAGCAAACAATACTATGTTTTTAATATGTGTGCTTTTAATTTGAAGTATCTCTAAAATGTAAGTAAGTCCTTCTTCCTCTGCTTCTGACACCTTTTGGTCACATCTTTGCAAGCCTAAGGATATACAATAATACAACGAGTGGACATTGGTGTAAAGAAGGTTCATGATAATGTAGTTAGAATTTGGGTTTGGTTAGCATCTACATATCTACTTGATATTTTTGTCTCTCTTTATTCCTTGTCATCTCTCATTCCTTGGTATTGGAAAGTCCGTGTGCTGCCATTCTTCCGCCTTAACCCTCAGACTTTACATTGAGGCTGGCAGGAGAAACCTAAGTCTTTTCTTCATGTCTCAGTCTTTTAGTTCTGTGTCTCTACAGTTTGGCTTCTGCAATGTCTGTCTTCCTCTTTTTTTGTCTGGGCTACATAGTACCTTCTATACTCCTATGTCCTAACCCCATCTCTTTGCAGATGTTCTCTATTTTCAAAGAACTTGTTTGTTCTGTGTTGCATTCCTTCTCCCATCCATAAAAAGGCATGAACACTGAAGCTGACAAGCAGGGCAAAATTTATCCAGATGTCACAGAGATTTGGGACTTGCTTTATGGATTCTTCATTTTTCACAGTAGAGGAAAAATTATACACTAATAGTATGATTGTAGTTTTTAACATTTTTAATCCTTTATAACATTTTAATCCCTACTTTGCCTTACATATTCGTATTTCTTTTTCTGCTTCTATTGTTGGTTAACTGCTTTACTAAGTATACTAGCAAAAAAAAATCTCACCTACTATGGCCAATCATACACTTTGCATACAAACCATCTAATTATTTCTCTCTTTTATATTTGAATGTAAGTTCTTTTCAGAAGGTATTAAATTCTAGATGAGATATTATGTTTCCAAAGATGTAGCTATATGGGTTTCACGTACAGTTTGGTTCTTAGAAGAAATCAGTACTTTAGCTAGCTTTTATTTATAATCATTATTTTAAGAAATTTAATGTTCTAGAAACTTTTTAAAAAGTTTTTTCCACACTGAACTTCTAAGTGTAAAATAAAACTATCGCTATGTGTTCCTTTAAAACAGACTTGTTACCATTATGTGTGTGTGTGTGTGTGTGTGTGTGTGTGTGTGTGTGTGTGGTGTGTATAATACAATATGCCTACATGTATGTCAGTGTACCACATGTGCATACTGCCCAGAGGAGGCCAGAAATATGCATTGCATACCCTGGAACTGGAGCTACAGAAGTTGCTAAACAACATGTGGTTGCTGGGAATTGAACCTGGGTCCTCTGGAAAAATGGCCAGTGTTTGTATCCTTTGAGCTGTCTCTCAGGCCACTATCCATTGCATTTTAATAATTCAATTATTAGGGAAAGACTTTTTCAATGGGGAAAATCATGTGTCTTTTCTGTTGAATTTTTAGATTTTTTCTGTTTTCTTACTCAGCTCCCTGTGTCATCAAGATCCCAAAAAATATAGGAAGTTTTTCCAACTACCTTTATTAATGGTAATCTCATACAGCAATAGAATTTATAGTTGTTCATGTGGATATGATGTTTGACTGACTTACTTAGTCTGAATGTACTCTGCCTACTTTGGAGGAAAGAAGGCTATAGCTTGTTTATTTAGCTTACTCTTGAATTCTTATATACAGCTCAGAATTTAAGAACTAGTTTCAGGACCAAATATTGATTTTTTTCAGATATCTAAAGCTCACACTTTCATTTACTCCACCACACAGTCAAATATTTTCTATACATTATATTTAAAATAATGCACTCTCAGACTTTAGTTTTAATTTACTTTTGATCTGGGAAATCATTGAATGGGTATTGCATCTCTATAACTCTCACCTGTCCTACACTTCCAATCCCTCCCTTGTCTCCCCCTTCCTTTTCTAATTCGTTACCTCTTTGTATTATTGTCACACACATACATATGTTTATGTGTGTTTGCTTGTGTATATGTTTGTATTTAAATACATACACATACATGAAACAAACTGAGGTGATTTAGCATTGCTCATGTGCAGGAAAGGACTGACCAGTTGTTGGAGTTTGGCAACCTCTTCAGGAGTTTACCCTAAAAGGACTCTGATTCCTCCTCTCTGACATTTTAGTAAGTTTTTATATGAGTATATGAGATAAATGATGTTAAGTATGTACATAATACAGGCCACGTGTAACAGTCAGAAGCCAATTTTCAGGAGTTGGTCTATGCACCAGCAATTCCAGGCAATCTAAGTCAGGTATGAGATGGAACAGCCAAGTGTTTTACCAACTGAATCATTTCACCAACATGATTTATAGACATTTGTATTTGAGTGAGGAAAAATAACCGTATCAAATTATTAGTACTTTACCTAAGTATCTTTTTTCATTAATAACAAGAAAATTGTACCTGTTTTTAATCCTGTGAGGTAGTGTTTTATTTGAGAAGCAGCCTTGAAACACATACAGAAAAATATACAGAAATTCTCACCAAAAGAAAAAGACACAGGAAATTTTTCTAAGATGTTTTAACAGACTTTTGTTGTTGGATCTACTCAGAAAGATTAATCTTGACAGTAAATATTACTTTATGAATGAAAACTCAAGTTTATATCATTTAAGAATGCAATGATCATGTTCAAAACAATAAAATGTTGGATTCTTCTTTTTTCTTACTATGTCAAGGGAATCCTTGTTTGGAACCACTATTATAGAGATGATAGTTATTAAGAGAAAAGATAAAGATGTCAAGAATAAGTAAAATGATGTGGCCCCATTTCCAGACTTCTAAATGAAAGACACACATTTTAGAATCATTTACTTCAAAGAAAGGAAGTTCAAAACAATTTTAACATATATTTACTGAGTTTATTGACTATGATTTCAAGTAAATATTAATTTACTCTGTAGAAAAGTGTATCACTCACTTCTGAAGTGCAACTCTGTCAAAGCTAAATGGATAATCTTTACATTATCATAAATCATCAGTCAATAGCATATACACCTCCTTTGTGACATGTTTCTCTTTCAGGAATTTTTACTTTCCTCCTCCTTGTCTATTTCCACATTCTCTTCTCTATATACTATGAGACTCCCTCTTCTACCTTCACAGTTAGGCTTCTTTTTATAGAATTAACATGTATTAAGATGTATTAACCTTTTCTGTATTAGTTCTGTTTTTAAAAACTTCAATGTACGGATAATTTTATTTAATTAATAACAGTTAATTGCTTTATGTAAATTCATCATGGTTCTTAGCAACCCATGAATAATAACCTCCATTTTTTTAAAATTTATTTATTTTTTTGACCTAGTTTTTTTCTTTTTTTTTTTTTTTTTTTGGTTTTTCGAGACAGGGTTTCTCTGTGGCTTTGGAGCCTGTCCTGGAACTAGCTCTGTAGACCAGGCTGGTCTCGAACTCACAGAGATCCGCCTACCTCTGCCTCCCGAGTTCTGGGATTAAAGGCGTGCGCCACCATCGCCCGGCGACCTAGTTTTTTTCTGTTTATTTATTTATTAAAGATTTCTGTCTCTTCCCATCCACCACCTCCCATTTCCCTCCCCCTCCCCCAAAAAGAGGAACATGGGATGTACTCACTCATATTTGGTTTCTAGCCATAAACAAAGGACATTGAGCCTATAATTAGTGATCCTAGAGAAGCTAAATAAGGAGAACCCAAAGAAAAACATATAGGCATCATCCTGAATATTAACCTTCATCAGGCGATGAAAGGAGACAGAGACAGAGACCCACTTTGGACCACCGGACAGAAATCTCAAGGTCCAAATCAGGAGCAGAAGGAGAGAGAGTACGAGCATGGAACTCAGGACCGCGAGGGGTGCATCCACACACTGAGACAATGGGGATGTTCTATCGGGAACTCACCAAGGCCATCTGGCCTGGGTCTGAAAAAACCTGGATTAAATTTATTTTTTAAATGCTATCTTTTTTCATTATACTTATCAATCCCAGTTCCCACTCCCTCCAGTTCTTTAGTTCCCTCCACTTTCCCCCATCCCAACCCACATCTACTCCTCAGAGAGGGTAGGCTTCTCATGGGGAATCAACAAAGTCTAGCACATTGTTTGAGGCAAGACCATGGCCCTTTCCAATATTTCTAGGCTGAGCAAGGTTACCTTCCAAAGAGAGTGGGTTCCAAAAAGCCAGTACAAGCAGTGTGGGAAAATCCTGGTCTCAGTGTTAGTGTCCCATAATCTGTCCAGGCATACAACTATCAGCCACATTCAGGGGCCTAGTTTGTCCCTATTTTGGTTCTCTTCTTGTCAGGCCAGAGTTGGTAGGCTCCCATTAGCTCAGGTAAACTGTTTCAGTTGGTATCCTCGTCTTGTTCTTGACCCCTTTGTTCAGACTCTCACTCTTCCCACTCTTCAACTGGACTTTGGGGGCTCAGTTCAGGGCTTTGCAGTGGATCTCTACATCTGTTTCTATCAGTTGCTGGATGAAGGTTCTATGATGACATTTGAGATAGTCATTAATCTGATTATAGGGCAAGGCCAGTTCAGATACCCTCTGTACTATTGCTTAGGGTCTTAGATACAGGTATAATCAATCATGTAAATAAAAGTATATATACATATATAACTTATAATATTAATATATATTATACATGTATATATGTATATATATCTTTAACTTATAATTTGTTTGGTAAAATGATATTTTTTATTTCTTACATCTGAATAAAAATAGTCACTTTAAAACACTGACCTTGAAAATTACAAAAGCATAAATGAATATTTCTTACCTATTCTGTTATTCTCTGGGTCTTCAGAACTTTGATTAAAACAGTTTTGTGGATATCTGTGCCACCACATTTTAATGATAATTCAAATTGAAAAAGATTGTCTGATTTAATAGCTGGAGTTGAGGGAAATAATAGAAGAACTTGAGTGAGAGACAATTTATATTTTAATACCCTTGATGTGCTCACATGCTCTGAAATGTTTGATATGCCAGATAGATTTTTGGCATCAATTAGACAACCTTTCCCAAAATCATATGCTTGAGCCATACAACTCCATAAGCATACAGCTTCAATGACTACATGTGATTTCTATAGAGTTGGAACCAGAAAAATATTGAAATGAGTAAGTAACAAAAGTGAGCTCATAAACCTTAACAAAAATGTTCTCTAAAGTAGTTTGATACTTGATAAAAAATATGTATAACTTTAAATTCAGCTCTTTGGACTACAAAATTGAACATTTTAGTATGCTAACAGGTATGTGCCCCAATCACCAGTCAATATACAATGTTTTTCTTATTACCTAAAAAGAACCTTGATACTTCCCATATGCCTTGGCCTTTTTGGTGTGCCTGAGCACTGAGAGAGAGAGAGAGAGAGAGAGAGAGAGAGAGAGAGA
>NC_022009.1:960919-965184 GCF_000317375.1 Microtus ochrogaster | reverse complement strand
GAGAGAGAGAGAGAGAGAGAGAGAGAGAGAGAGAGAGAGACTTTGGAACGCACAGCTCTACATGAGATGCCTCCATCAAATTCCTCCTCTCAGAACTCAAGAATCTCTACAGAAAAAAAAGGCAGAAAGGGAGTAAGATCCAGAGGCAATGGAGGGCACCAGGAGAACAAGGCACCCTTAATCAATTGAGCATTCTTTTAGATCTCATATAAATTCACAGAAACTAAAACAGCAAGCATAGGGCCTCAGGGGTCCATACCAGGTCCTCTGCATATCTATTATAGCTTTCAGTTCAGCACCATTATGAGACTCCTAAACATGTGATTGAGTGAGTCTCTGCTTCTTGTGCTCTTTCTGGGGACTCTTTTTTTTATGAGGTTGTCTTATCCATCTTTGATATGTCGGGTATTGTTTCATCTTAGTATTTTATTTTGCTCCATTTTGATTATGAAATAGAAAATATTAAAATCTTAAAGTGGAAAAAATAAGTATTTTTCTAGTGTGAGTTTTTGGCTTCTTTCTCAAAAAATCAGGTGTCTATAGGATAGGTAGATTATATCTGGATCTTCAATTTGATTCTGTTATCAAAAGGTTTGACTTTACAATAACTCCATACTGTTTTTATTACTTTATCTTTTTAACATGTAATCTAATATGGTTATACCTCTGCCTTCAGCAATTCTTTTATTATTCTGGATTTTTTTCTAAGTTGCTTTATGTTTCCATATAAAGTTAAACATTGTTTTTTCAATTTCTGCGAAGAATTGTGGTGGGATATTGCATTGAGCCTCTAGATTGCTTTTGTTAGGATAAACATCTTAACAATGTAATCATATTGATCCAGAAACATGAGAGGGCTTTCTATCTTCTGATGTCTTCTTCAATTTCCTTTTCAATATCTTAGTTTTTTTTTCATTGTTGGCAGAGGCTCCTCGTTTATTCCCTGCTTTTCAGACCCCAAATAATTAGACAGAAACTATACTATTTAAAACACTACTTGGCCAATACCTTAAGTGTATTGCTAGGCATCTCATATCTTAACTAACCCACTTCCATTATTTTATATTTTACCATGAGGCTCATGGTTTACCAGTAAAGTTCTCAAGCATCTGCTTACTTCAGCAGTGACTACATGGCGTCTCACTGACTCTGGCTACTTTCTCCCAGAATTCAGCTTAGTTTTCCTACCTAGCACTATTCTGCCCTATCACAAGCCAAAATAGCTTCTTTATTCATTAACCAATAAAAGCAATGCAAATACAGAAGGACTTCCCACACCATTTTATATATTATACAAGTCTTTTAATTGCTTCATGTATCAAGTCCAGAATTCTTTATATCAATACTCTCTACTGAAAACAAAATTTGTCAGAGATATAAGTAAGGCTAGCAGTTCTTCCAATAGTTCACTGAGAGGTGCCTGAACTCTTAAAGTTGACTCCTTAGCAGATGATGTTGGTTGTCAATCACTTCTGAAAAAGAGGCCTGTCCTTTAATGATTGATAGTGGGTATGGTGTCACTGTATTGAAGAAATCTGAATTTTTCTTTTCAAGAAGCTATAAGTTGTTGTTAACCTTTACCCCAGGACATAGGTTTTCATTGATTGATTCATTTAAAAAAATAACAAAAATATAATAAATCGAAGTAAAAAACTATCATATCTAAGTTGCACAAAGCAAACCAAAAGAAGGAAAATAGGCCAAGAGAAAGCACATGAATCAGAGACCCACTCATTCAGACACTCTGGAATCTTACTGGTATGATTCCAGTGTTCCAGTATCTTTCTCCTTATATATCGCTGTTCAGATTTCTTGCCTGGCTGTACTCTGCTAAGCCATTGGCCAAAAAAGCTTTATTCATTAACCAATAAAGGCAACACATATATAGAAGGTCATCCCATATCAGTATATGCTGCTTTTGCTTATTTTATATTCCTCTAGTTTTATTGGGGAGAATCCACAGAGATCACCACAGTATCTCACCTTTAGTGATGTTCCCCACAGAATTAATTGATAAGCCTTCAAATAATTGGTAGACATATGACTACCAAGGGCACATGCATATTAAGTAAGTATAGGAATATTTACTAAGGCATCCCAAAGGCAGCATTTCTAGCAACTATTGACTTTTCCACCCAATAAACAATTAATAGCCAGTAGTTTCTCAAATGTAGGGTCATGAATGGTTTCACAAGCTCCTGCCTCATCCATGTTGGAATCTTGACTGACCCAATCTAGTGATGTCCTGTGCAATTAATTACAGCCACTGTGAGCTCTCGTGTACAATGGCCCTATGATTTTTAGAACTTGTTTATCTTCAAAATTTCACTATATTTAGCTATTAAAATATTTGCATATCCTCCTCCATGATAACCTTTAATCTTTGAGAGAAGAAGTCAAATTTAGAATTCAACATGCCATGGTTTCTTATTCTTATCATGTTGACCAGTTGTAAGTTTCTGTACCAAATTTTATTTATCTTAAAATGAATCTTTTCTGATGAAGATTAAGATATGTAGTAATTTATTGGTATAAAGATAAGAACTTTTCCTGCTCTGTGGGAAGTCCAAGGACCACCCACCTCCATCCAGGTCTAGTAAGGTGAGCATCCAAACTGCCTAGGCTCTCACAAAGCCAGTACGTGCAGTAGGATCAATTTCTCTTCAGGATGACAAGGGAGGGGAACTTGATTGGGGGAGGGGGAGGGAAATGGGAGGCGGTAGCAGGGAGGAGGCAGAAATCTTTAATAAATAAATAAATATATATATAAAAGGATAAGAACTTTTAGGACAATTTAGTAATATGTTAGATTAGCAAAAAATGGATCTATAGTGTGTTCTGTCACATTAATGGTAGAAATCATGGTTTTTATCCTTTTTAATATAATCAGTAATATGTGGTACTTATAAGGCACTTCGTAAGTCAAAACAAAAATATTGTTATACATGATTAATTTTATATAACACATGTGCTATCTATATGACCTGATACAAGAATAAAATAATAACTCTAGGCATTTTCAATCATATCCAAACTATCTAAACTTCTTGTAAAATATTCAGAACCTTACAATATTAAGGTAAGTACATGTATTTCCCTTTTGCCACTTAGGTAGTTTTCATGGAAATGGCAGCAGGCAATAGGAGCAGAATGTTTAGAATTTTGGTATTTCAATTGTGCTTGTCAGGAAAGTGATGGAAATATCATTTTTCAAAGAAGCACCTGCAGATTTTTGGGTTCCAACAGGTTTTTCAGAATGTGGTATTTTAATTTCTGAAAAGTTTAGCTTCATAATTCTTCTATATAAATCATAACTATGCTTTTCTTTCATAGCAACCTAATTACTCTGTCTATCTTAGATTACTTTTCACATAATATCACTAACTTGGGGTAACTGGAATATAATGATCTTCAAAAATCCAAAGTCAAATTGAGGAAATTATGACAGAAAATTCCTTTATCTCACACATGGCTTTGGAGAAAACTTTGTTCACAGGTACTTATTAATTCATATGTGCATTTTCAAAGGCCCCATTTATTCCAGAATTTCTTGGCTGTGAATTCATTACCATAAACTTCATCTTGTAGCAAATAATACCTGTGGGTTCATCACCATCTTTTTTACTACTACTCAACAAATACAAACTTCTGGCCTGTGGCACCAGTGATCTGGTGTGTTTGAAATATTTCTGCCACAGATAAGTCTAAAAGCACCAATTATCCATGTTTCAAAACCTTCAAAAATATTTAGTTAGATGATTGTCACAAGTTTCCATTTATTACAGATACTTCCCATTGGTAGATTTAGACATTTTTCCAGTGCCTAAATAATTTTAATGATAAATTACTAAAGTGAAGAAGATGACCCAAGGAAAATAAATAACTCCAAGAAAATGTTCAAGTTCATATTTCAAGTTCAAGAAAGATGGCAAGTTCGCCAATTGTAGACTCCGTGACCCTTATAGAAGGTGAACCCAAGTAAAAAACATACAGTTGTCCTTTTGGCTATGGGAAGCAGACAAAATTGCCGGGGTGAGAATTGAGATCTTGGGGGTGGGATGGGATGGGGATAAGGGGAAATGGGGAGAGAAAAGGGAGAAGGGGAGGATGGGGGGAACTTGGGGAAAAAGGATGATGGAGATAAAGGAAGGTTGGATAGGGGAGCACGGAAGCATAATTCTTAGTTAAGGGAGCCACCTTAGGGTTGGCAAGAGACTTGAACCTAGAGTGGCTCCCAGGAGCCCATGGTGATGTCCCCAGTTAGT
>NC_022009.1:934061-960584 GCF_000317375.1 Microtus ochrogaster | reverse complement strand
CTGGCTTTGTGGGCGCCTAGCCAGTTTGGATGTTCACCTTCCAAGATATGGACGGAGGGGGGAGGACCTAAGACTTACCACAGGGCAGGGCACCCTGACTGCTCTTTGGACTGGATAGGGAGGGGGAGAGGAGTGCGGGGAGGGGGAGAAAGGTGGGAGAAGGGGGAGAAGGCTGGGAGGAGGGGGAGGGAAATGGGAGGCTGGGAGGAGGCGGAAACTTGTTTTTTTTTTTCCTTTTCTCAATAAAAAAAAGTAAAAAAAATAAAAAAAAGAAAGATGGCAAATTTAAAAAATTTAAGTATAACTTTTAAACTATAAAAATACTTATATTTACATAAGGATCACAGAAAATGTAAAAGGTAAACACTCCAACTAATGAAAGATACTCAAAGTCTATAAGATAAAGGCCAAATTAAATTAAGTCAAAATAGCCTATTATACAGCCAGTATGATTGGTAGTAGTTACCCTTGGAGTTTTCTTCCTAAGGTGAATGACACATTTCAAATATTTGAAGTAAGCTGCTGAGAAACCACTTCATGTAAAACATTATTAGGATGTTGGTAGCAGAAAATAATCAAAGGAGAAATCAACAAGAACAAATATTTCTTTACTGTGTGAGAATCTTCATGAAAACATTTGGTTCAGTCTTAAGATGTGCGTTGTAGAATGTCAAATTCTAAGTTGAAAATTTTATATCATCTATCAAAGCTAAAAAGCAAAACATATAATGGTCATCTGACTACTTTCTACATGTTAGTTGAAGAAGTGTACATAAAAATAATAAATTTAAATGAATATAAGGTGTGATAAATAAACTATTATGATTGTGAAAACTATCCAAAGTATTTACTAAAGTATTACGGCTTTGTACCATTTCTCAATGAAATAAAAATGGACAAAGAACTAATTCCTTATTTTGTCTAAATAATGTTAAAAAACATACATTCAAAATTCTACACTGCCAAATAAAATTCAATTAAAGAAAATTTTGTTTATGATACCTTGTTATCACCTCAAAATCAAATGAATATTTTTAGGATTTTTGCTTTAATTTGGGGAGATTATATTTACATCATTTTCCCTTTCCCTTCCTCACTCCAAATCTTGCCATATATTCCTCCCTGCCCTATTTCAAATTCATGACTGCTTTTTCCATTATTGTTTATATAGAGATAGATAGATAGATAGATAGATAGATGATAGATAGATAGATAGATAGATAGATAGATAGATAGATAGATAGAGATAGAGATAGAGATATATAGATATAGTTTCCTAATACCAGAAGATGCAAACAAGCTTCCAAGGGAAAAAAATAACAATAGCCCTACCATGTCACACTGTCTATGAAGCACGACAGCAAGCCACATGACATAACAAGTAATGGTGAAAGAGAGGCACACATATCCTAGAAGTAACCAACAGATCTCTAATTGGACTTAAGACCCACTCAACAATAGGGAAATTATGCCTGATTCTAACAACCACCTCAACTACTCAGGATTAATAATGTCATTGTTCTTAGAGGAAAGCCTTTACCTGTCACTTTACCAAATTCCTAACGAAATTCTAAATAATGGTCCTTATACTCAGAGACAAGTACAATTCTCACCATTCATCAAGGGAAATTCTCTTTGCAACATGCAAAGATCACAATAGGAAATCACAACCAATTGAAAGACAGCGCTGTGGTACCCATTCCCAGCAGATATACTTACAAAACAATTCCTGTACATAAAGATCAAAAAACACTGTGAAAGAGAGCATAGAAAGCTTGTAAGAAATAGAGAAACAGGGAATTTGTGTGGGAGTGTATCTTCAAGAAATTTCTGAAACCACATATATAAATTCTTGCTAACATAACTGCCTAAACATCTTCTGAGAAAGGACAACAAAAGACATGTTAAATTGGGCAAGTAAAAGCCAATTCATCTAAACTATTTAAATAGATCTATGTAATTTAGCAATACTAAGTGTGAAAGAAATATTCTTTTCCAGAAAAGTATATATTTAGCCATACAGTCTATGCTCCGATCCCTGAAACAAGCATATAATATAATCATGTTGTGTAGCAATGTCGTCAAAGATAAAAGCTTCTTTCTTGGAGAGAAATTCACTAAGACACAGGGTGTTCTGAAGGGACTTTAAACACCCGTTCCTGCAGAACAGCTCCTTAAACTCAGTAAGTAAATAACCCCAAAGCTTTTGGAAGTCCTTGAAATTGGCAGAGTATACTAGATCCCTCCTTTCTCGAGCTTCTATAAGCAGTAAGAACTGTGAATGCTCTCAGAGAAGTTGAACTGCCTGAAAAAGACAGAGCATAAAGAAGGAAAGCCGGAAGAGGATCGCATAAGTGAATTTGACAGGAAGACACATTTCCACACCTAGCAAACTCCCTGAAAGTTGTGCAGACAGAAGATTTTCAACTTTTATGAATTATCACATGCATTGGGGTTGTGTCTTTGGTAATCTAGCAGGCTTTGAGCCCTTCTGCTCCTCTAAGTAATCCCTCACCAATAATATTAGGAGCAACTAAAATACACTGATGGGTTCACAAAACTGTACTTGCACAGTATCCTTACCTTGGTATGTTGATTCCCAATTTGGGACAGATGAACATTTGGTCATGTCTCCCAAGAAGAGTTTTACACAACACTCACTATTTTAAGTGTAAATCTGTAAGTGCCTCATAAGTAAAAATGTGAAGAAATTGTTACAACATCAGGTTAGTAATCTGCACTCAGGAGAAAGCAAAGCATATATTGAGGAAATGATTGATAATTTTTACTTTCTTAAGTCTCCTCATAAAAATCATTACCCTTTATCAAATATAAAAATATAGAAAAAATATAAAAGAAAGATTTCCAAATAGACAAAATTCAAAATCAAAGGAGACAATACATTGTTTGTTCTCACAGAGTATTACCTTCAGAATAACTTACTTATACTTAAAACAGTTTAAAGAACAAATAATATTTATTACATAACTACTTTATAAATTTAGTATAAAACTGGAACTATTAACATGTTTTAGAGTGTCTTCAATAATTCTAGAGGCTTGCTTTCTATATCTTGAGCTGACAATAGTAACCATCATAGGGGGCACATTGATAATCAGGATGATCCATGTTCAGCTGTACCTTAAATTATAAAGAAAAGACAAATAAGGAGCTAGAACAAGCAAAGAAAAAGCAAAATCAAAAAACAAACAAACAAAACAAAAACAGTTAATGTCCCTTAAGGCAGCAAATTGTTTTGAATGCAATCAGACTAGAATAGGGGAAGGTATTCCAATGATTTGACCCTGATATTTGAGATATAACACAAAAGTGGTAAAGACTTTTTTCTTGGAGGCTTTCATCTTTTTCCTCTGCCTCAACTCCATTCCTGTGTGTTAGCCACTGATACCTAGAAACTGTTCCTACCAGGGACCTCCAGTGGGTATACCAGGTTGAGACTTGGAAAAACTTATTATTAGGTGTTCCACAGCCAATACAGTTTTCCAAGGTTCAGAGAAGGCAGCAGCAACAACAAAAAAAGAAAAAAAGTGGAACTCACACCCATAGAAATCAAAGCCAGTTATCAATACTTAGAAATAACTCTAACTCCAGATGCTCAAACTCCAACACAAAAATATAAACATGAACAGCTAATAACCTCCACAAAGACCCAGAAATACTAGGATAGTAAACCCTGAGAAATGCAATTTAGATGAAACACAAAGCAAGGAACTCAAAATAGCAATTATGATGAATATGTTAAAAAATCTTAAAGATGCAAATAAATTTATTTAATGAAGATCATGAAAACACAAAGAAACATAATGAAAATAAATCAAGACATTAAAATAGAAACAGAATTACTAAAGGAAATCCAAATTGAGAAAATAGAAATTGAAAAATTCAAAATATCAAACAAAAATCTCAGAGGTAAACTGTACTAACAGTTCAAAATATGGAAGAGAGAATTTCAGGCACTGAAGATTACATAGAATAAATGGATACCTCAGTCAAAAAATTATAAGTCTAAAATCAACCAAACAAAAAACACCCAGGAAATCTTGGACATTGTGAAAAACTAAATCTATGATTAATAGAAATGGGGTAAGCAGAAGCAAAGCTCATCAGATAAAAAAAAAAAAACCTGATATAACATCTTGCATCTAATTTGATCACTATGAAATGAAAGCTGGATATTAGAAACAACAGAAAGTATGCAAACTTAAGGAAGGGGAAAATACACATTACTGAATGAAAAAAATGAATCAAAATATGAACTAAAAAAGAATTTAAAAACTTTTAGATTGAAGAAATATCTAACACAATTCTTCATGTAACCTGAAATAAAAACCTGTCATCTTTATGGAAACACAAAAACATAGGATATCAAAAACAATTGTGAAAAAAAAATGCTGGTAGTATTACCATCCCAGGTTTCAAGTTGTACTACAGAGCTATAGTAATAAAAACATCATGACATTTGGTATAAAACAAGACACGTTGATCTATGGAACTAGACTGAAGACCCAGACATAAATTCATACAACTATGACTGCCTCTTTTTTGACATGTAATCCAAAAGTCAATACTGTAGAAAGACAGCATCATCAACAAATTGTGCAGGTACAAGTACATGTAGAGTACATAAATATGTATTACGCTGTAAAAACTCAGCTGTAAATGGATTAAGTACCTCAATGGAAGACCAGATAGCCTGATTCTGATATGAGATAAACTGGGGATATGCTTGAAATCATTAGCACAGAAAATGGTTTTCTTAATAATGCACAAATAGTAGATGTATGTACTCAGACCAATATTTTATAAAAGTTACTGTGTTAATCTGTAAAACTTCTGTATTTAAAAACAGCATCATTTAATCAAAGGGGAAGGCTTTAGAATGAACAAAGATATTTAACAATACATATGTGATATGGGGTTATTTTTAAAAAATATATAAAGGGAAACAATAAAAAAGCAACTGAACATCAAAAAAAGAAAAGATATACAATAGTGACTGGCCTAAAATACATACAAGAACATATTATGCTAGGAAATAATCAGTTTTGGAACAAACATTGTGGGAGTAAGCAGCCAATTTCTGATTGGATTTAAGGCTGACGACACGTGGTGGATTCTCTGTCTGGCAGGGCTCAGATAATTGGATTTAAGGCTGACGACACGTGGTGGATTCTCTGTCTGGCAGGGCTCAGATGACGAAGAACCTGAGACTGAAGGGGCCTCGAGCCTAAGGAAAAACCAGACAATATTTTTCTACCAAAGGAACATAGTAGTAATCTTATTTCTAGTGATATTTTTCTATACTAATAGATTGGTATCTTACTTGGAAATCATCAGAGAAACCTCCTGTAGTATGTGTGAACCAACACAGACACCTATAATTGAGCAATGTGTACATACAGAGCACATGGAGCAGCCAGTCCTAAATGAGCTGTATTCATCAAAACCATCCGCGCAGGAGTCAGGGAGTTATGCAGAAAATAGGAGGCAGACTACTCCAAGAATCAGAGGGCATGGATGGTACTGAGAAAATAAAGTGCTTCAGACACAACAGACTGATACACATATGAACTCACGTGGAATGCAGAAACATGCAGAGGTCCTGCAAGCCAGGTGGGGTCTGAATACTGACATGGGGAAGTGGACATGCAATCCCAGCCCCTACCTAACCAAGAAGTTATCAGCAACTTATACCTACTTGCAAAGGAAAAAATACTCTCTTTTTTTTAATGAATGCTCATTGATTATACGAATCACAATACCCATACGCAGAAATAAATGGCCAGCACAGAAAAGACTGAGCATTTTTTTAATTGATAATTTAAAATGATTTTCTGTCTTGGATTGATCAGACTAATGAAAATCATCTTTTCATTATTTCCACCAGTTGGCCTCAAATGAGTGAGTCTTAACAATGTATCTTCATCTTTTTTTATAATTTAAATACCTTTGGAAAATACCTGCATATTATTCTGGACTGCAATTTAAAAAGCCTTTTCTTTGTGTAGCTCAGCTAACATACAAAAGACATTGTGACATGACAATTCAAATCCAAAACTCTTAGTAATTTTTTCCTACTCAAGAAATACATGTCAAAGCCGGGTGGTGGTGGCACCTGCCTTTAATCCCAGCACTCGGGAGGCAGAGGCCAATGAATCTCTATGAGTTTGAGGACAGGCTGGTCTACAAGAGCTAGTTCCAGGACAGGCTACAAAGAAACCCTGTCTCAAATTTTTTTTTTTACGAATATTATTGGGTTTTCTTTAATTTTTTGACTGCTAATGAGCTAAGTACAGAGAGACATTCCATTGTACAGGCTGCTAAGCTGAACCAACATATATACTTTGATGGTATCTTGACTTCAAAATTTGGGCTAAGGATATGTTACTTTGGAAAAGAGGTTTTGCTTTTGTTTTTTTTTTTTTTGTTTTGTTGGTTTTTTTTTTGGAGTCAAACATTTTGACTTTTAATTTTTTAAAAAAAAGAATTAAAAAAAATCAAGAAAAATTTTAAAAGGAAAGAAAAGAAAAAGAAATACATGTCAGAGAGTAATCTGATCTGGATGGGTCTTTTTCTTCATTCTCAATGGGCTGTGGTCTCCTCTGTCACACAGAAAGCAAATGCTGATGTGGTATTAGCAATAGAGTCACTTCCAACATCACTTAAGGTGGTGGGTCAGAGAAGGAGAATTAAAAGTCAATGTAATCCATACCATTAAAAAAATAAGGGAGAAAGAAATTAAGTTGTTTGATGTTATGAAATGATGCATTTGACAAATGAAGTTAAAAGTTATTCTATTAAAATAAGTAAGTCTGGCACAAAGGTACATAACACAAACAGAAACAAAAACAAAAAACATTTCTGTAGAAAAAGTTCACTTATTTGTTCAGTATTTTAATGTTCAAAATGAAGCATAATGCAAAAGTGAATTCCTCGGATGTTTATGAACTCCAGACCACAGTGTAATCTTAATAAACTGCCAAAATGATAAATGTGTTTTAATAGCTGGAATGCAAAAAAGAAAGCCTAAGTGTGTATGCACTAAAGAAGGATGATTTTGCTGTTTATAAAACAGGCAATTAACAAATAAGCGTAGGGAAAATAATTTCATTCTTTTTCAATTTAGAAAAGTAATGTTTTCAAAGTGTAATCAATCTGAAAACCATTTCTTGATCAATGACATTCCATAAAGTCTTGCTACTGAAAAATGAGAATATTAATATTAGTTGTAGTCATTTTAGAGCAGTTGGTGTAGATACACATAAATGAATAATATGTTCATGAACATGTACAAAAATACAAACACACATATTTGAGTCTATCTCCTTTTGTTGCCATAGCTAAATGGATTATTTTGAATCCATAACTAATTTTATTCATATAATGATATTAAATTAATAGTGCCCAATTTATGACATTTTTACTGTTCATTTTATTGTAAGTTAAGTTCACCTGCTTCATTGTTTTTAAATTAAATTTATTTTTTGAGGTTAAAAATAAATTATAAGCAAGCCTAAATTGAGTAAGGAGAATTAAGTGTGTGTGTGTGTGTGTGTGTGTGTGTGTACGCATGTGTGTGTGTGCATGCATGTGTATGTGCATGCATGCACATATGTATGTATGCACCAATAATTAAGGAATAATTTTTGATAATATTGAAGACCACAGAAAGGTTTGCAGAGATGAGATAGAGACCTGACAATATTTGTTAAAAAAATTATTGATTTGTAATTTATGGGTATGAATGTTTTCACTCCATGTATATAAGTGCATTGTGTGTGCACCTAATACCCATAGAACACATATGAGAGTGCTAGGTTCCCTAGGACTGGAGTTACAGAAGGTTTTGAGTGCCCATGTCACTACTGTGCCATCTGCAAGAGTTGCTGGTGTTCATAACAACTGAACCATTACACCAACTGTCGAATGATTCATTTTTAAGAAAGTCATCAAAATATTATTCTTATAAAATTTTTATTTGAAAATATTTGGAAGTAGGATGAGGCCATAAGGTCTAATGAGTATAGAGATAAAGTCAGGAAACATGGAAGGGTTCTATAGATGCACAGTGGTAAGGGATCCACAATGAAAATGTAGTCATGCAACCTTGAAATTGGTAAAACGGTAAATTTTCTATTTTACATACATTATGAAAAACTATGTTTACAATCTGGGCCCTTTACTAGATAGCATGAGAACAAATCAACCAAATAGAGCAACCAAGATGAAGCCTGGAGGAAAAGGAATGATTCAAAGACCTCAATTCTTACATGGATAAGTTAAATTTATACCATTTCTTTCATTTAAATCTTTTTCTAAAACTTTCTCCACACTCCTCATCATTTCCTGTTTTCTGTTTATTTCATCACATCTTGTTAGATTGCTGCGAATGTTTATACACTTAGGATACATGATAAAACTGTTTTCACATTCAATTATACCATTTTTGGAAATGAAATTCCCAGGACATTCCCTCATCTATGATCTTACAAAATCAATTTTCACATCCTAATGAAGCAAAAGATTTAGATTGCTTTTATTTTTATTATTATAAACAGGCTGAGGAACTGAATTTCCATTTCCACAGATATAGTTCAATGTAAAATATAGTTAAGAAACCGAATCAAAGCATTTTCTTCAGCAAGCCACTTGCCAATTTTCTTACTCAAGTTTTAATTACATGAGATAATTTATTTTTTATGCTCATCTCTAATCAAAAGATGATTTATAGATTTTAATATTAATATACTTTGGACCTAACTTTGTTTGCAACCTGAATGCAAACACTATCGTGAAACAGAAATGTCATATCAGAAATTTGTGGTATTTCTTAGCAATTTTTTCATTAATATATCATTAACTTTGATAATAAAGACATTAACATATTTGTCTAATTGACATTACCAATTGAGTAGCTTCTTAGAGCATGCATGTTTCATTTTTGAAACTGCAGTTCTTTTCACTTTTAAGTCTGAGATAATAATATTCATTTTTATGTTAATCTTCCTCAGTGCATTTATTAATTTAGCTCATTTATTCAGTTGCAACACTAATGTGGTAGTTAGATGACTAATGGAAGAAATGGATAGAAAAGTCAGGAATATGGTGAGTTTAATCACAGCCTTCTGAATTTAAGCATTTCTAAGTTTATTCTTGTCTAACCCTATCTTATAGAACTGTGTTGAAGGCAGTAAAGAAAAAGACAGGGAACTGATCTGAGCCTGATATTGAGGGTGATGGGGAAGGATTTAGACACTTGTAGCAAAAAGAATAATATGCTACCAAGAATTTTCATAAATGGCTATAAAAAGACATCAATTAAACTTGAATCATATCTTAAAAGATTTATTTATGTGTGTATTTTATGTGCATAAATACCCTGTCTGCTTGCATGCCAGAAGAGGGCATGAGATCCATTGCAAAAGGTTATGAGTCACCACATGGTTGCTGGGAATTGAACTCCAGACCTCTAAGAGAGCAGCTATATTAGCAACTTAGTGTAATAAATGCATACAGTATTGAAATCCAAGAACTTAATATTTTCTTTTAAGCCAAATGCTGTCTTTTAACCTGGGACTTAGAAATGATGAGGAGACTGTTTTATGAGTTAATGTGATTTAAGCTCAAAATTTTTGAGCATGTCTATTTCTTTTCAAATGTTTCTAAATTGTTTTGAGTTATTATTTATGATGTTAGTAATCACTGGTTTATGCAAGTATAAATTTTTATCATAAATTACTAAATAATTACACTTGCAATGCCTATGCCATGAATGTTTAGAATTTAACATTCTCCAAGACTATATCTGTTAATTTTGGAGAAAACAGTAATGTAGATAACTATGCAAAGGCAAATAACAATATTCTGCTGTACACTAAAGACAATTACTTGTAACACCCAATTTGGTGTTACACCCTCGGTACAGTTCGTGCGCCACTGTACCGGCCGCTAGTTGGGCAAGGGCCTGAAGATGGAAAGAAGACACAGAGAGACCAGGGTCATTTGAAAGGAGATCAGCCGAATGCCATTTATTCAGCCTTGGGGAAGCCCTTATCTACCTACTGCAGCACAAGGACCCCCACCCAGGCAGGTGGGGAAATTACCATATCTCAAATAGAATGAATGCCCTGCGGCTAACCACCAGGCGGGGCAGGAGGAATATAACCAGGTGGGGCAAGGGGAAAACAGGAACCAACAGAATGCTAGTCATCTGACAAGAAACTGAAAGCGGTCCAGGAATAAGGGTTAAATGCTTAGTCATGCTGACCAGAAATAGTCCTTGAGAAGCACTCCAGGAATAAGGGAGGTCAGGGCCCTACAATTACTTACTGGGGAAGGCATGGGCCAACAGATTTAGAGTAATAATACGTGCGAAATAAAGGTTGTTTAGCAGCAAGAATGCATATAAAGCTGTAAACACTTCAAAGAAAGGGTCACAAGATGTTTTAAAGTATGGAAGACATCAAAAGTCTGAACTGCAATCCAGATGGGCACAAAGAAACAATGCTGATCCTCTGGGGGCTGGATGTTGTTATCTGTTGCCTGCTGTTGTGTTGTTAAGAATTGTTTCAGACTATTTTGATATCGCTGAGCAGATTCTGCCTCATTCACCTCAAATCTAATGCTTCAGGTTATCCTCTGAGAGTCTTCCCAGGTCTAAGAACTTCAACTTCCTGCATGCAGAAACAACACCTAGATGAAAGCACCCCACCTTTTTCTTACCTTGTCATGGTGTTCTAGTAGCAGAACCTCTAATACATCTGAAAGAAGACTCTCAGAGCTGCATTTTAAAGATTTCCCATCCTGAATGTTATGCTACAACATAGACCATTTGAAATTATTAAAGCACATTTCAAAATATCAGTAGGTAATACTGCACCAATAATGACAGTTTAATATCAACATCCATAACAACACACTTATTATGTATAAACTTCCCTTGTATTCAATATACATCTAAAGATAAGGCAAATATTTAAAAGCAAGTCTTCAAAATCTTAAAAACATGTAGAATTTCTGTTTAAAACATATTGAAGCATAAACCATAATACTGACACCAAAATATATGGATATTTTGCTGACAAAATGTGTCACACAATCTAAAATTACTACCACAGGCTAGAGAATGCATATTTTCAAAGCCTATAACTTTCATAAAACTCGGGTTTAAACTATATGGATCTTACACAAGTCAATATTAGAACAGCTTGATCATTTAATGTAAAGTTTTTTAAGAATTTATATACAGAGAAATCAGTATAGATGGCCCATAAAGAAATCAAAATAGAAGACATATAAACTGAAAATAACATGCTGCATTTTCATGTTAGTCAGTGCTGTCTCAAATTAAAGTCTGTGTAATTATAGCACATTGGAGAGCATGGGAAGAAAGAGTCCCACAGGCACCGAAGGTGAAGATTGCTCAAAAAAACAAACAAACAAACAAACAAAACCAGGTTCAGTTCATGATTAATGCTTTGGCTTGAGTACCTATTTGAGATGTACCATTTAATTTGCTTATGTTTGTCTATTTAATTAGCTTTCAGAATTTTGTAGAGAGAGTCTCATAAATCATAGACTGATCTTGAACTCGTTATATGACCAAGGATGTCCTTGAATGCTTTTCTCCCATCTTTGAGACCAAGAATGATAGTCCTATCTGTGATCTAATGATCTTCATGCCTCTACCTCTCCCAGTGGGCTCTTATTATGGGTGTGCATGGATGTTGGTCATACTGGGAATCAAACTTCGGATGTGAAGCAAGCATTGTCCCAACTGACATGCATCCTCAGATTCCCAGGTTCAGCTTTTTTAATGACTCACATTTAACACATTTGAGCTGGAGAAAAAATATAAAACAATAGTTCCAAGTCAGATAGATAGCTTTCAATACACGTAAACACCAATAAAACAATAACTTGGAAGTCATATCATGTTTATTGTCGCCGAAACAAAAGAAAGTCCAAATAATCATCAAAGGTCCTCCAGAGGAAACTATAAAATCAAAGACATGATGTGGAAAATTTCTCAGGGACAAAGGTGAACATCTTGAAAACTATCAATGAAAGTGGTCCATTTTGTTTTTATAATAACTCATGGATATAATTTAGAAACAGAAATAATCATTATGTAGACATTTCAGACACCTTGTACTAATTACTTATAAACACCTAGAAATGTCAATCCAATATAAAATAAATGAAAACTAAGCCAACGGAACAGCATTTTTATCTGGGAATTAACAACATTCTTGATAAATGATAGCAATATTCAAATTATGCACATACTACATATGCTAAATGTGAGTATTTTCTAATTTGTGTCTGGTGAAAATAAAAATGATACATAATTCCTAAGTAAGTGTTACATTGTTAAGAAATTAATAGCAAGAAGTGTCTAAGTGTTGGCAATGACCTTATGGCCTATTTTGAGGGCATCAAGGCAGGAATCTGCAGGCTGAAACAGAAGCAGAGTCCGTGGAAGAAAGAGGCTTCATTGCATACTTCCCTAGCTGGTCAGCCGTTTTTCTTACACAGTCCAGGCCCACCTACTAAGGCCTGGCACAACTAACAAAGGACTGAGTTCTCTTGCATCAAATGACCATTTAAATAAATCCCCCACACACGTGACAAAGGCTAACTTGACACAGGTGATTCCTCAGCTGAAGTTCCCTCTTTCTGAATGACTCAGATTTGTTCGCATCAAGTCGACAGAAATTAACCAGCACAATATTTACAGCATAGCAAATTTTCTAAATTACACCTATTATATGTTTAATGAAGTACTTATACACTCCAGAATAACATGATCAGTTAAATATTTGGGTGCAGTTCGATGGTAGAAGGTACGAGGAAAAATACAGCTTTATCTTGAACCATGAATAATAACTATAATACCCTGTCAGCAATACAGATACATTAAATTTTTTTCTATTCCCCCAAAGCTAGTTCTTGTTTAGAGTATAGCCATTTTCCTTCCTCATGCAATATTTCCACCTTCATTTATGAGTCAAGTATCTTTGTGAGCAGCTTTGCTTATGTATTTGAGTGCTGCAAAGGGATTATCCTATACTGTGCTGACTGCACAAATGCGTTCAAGACCTCCTAAATATCTTCAAAATAAAATTCAAATAACTTTTCATTTTTGGGTTAGAATCTGTATACTGTAAGCTCCAATACACTTTTTTTATTATCTTCCTACAGATTCTCTGTATTTAGAAGATGGTTAAGTTTTGAATATCAGGACATCTGTGAGTGGTTGATAATCATGTTGTTTGCATATTGGAGTTTAAGTACTCTGAATCTCATTGATTCAAATTACTCTCAGGAACTGATCCTCTACCCTCAATCCTCTTCATATGCATTCATATGTCTTCATGGAATATGGTATTTTCTGCTACCAATCAATCATATCTCGTTTATCAGCTCAGGTTGCAGATGACCCTACTTTACTTCCTGCCCACCTCACTCACTGCCCCACACCTATTCCTGCTACCTTTAGTTTCTGCAGGCTTGTTTTCTACTAGACCAAGGTCCACGAACTGAGAAAGTGGCATGCATTTTCATTTCCTTAAATTTGCACATAAGTCAGTGACCTTATAAAAAGAAGTGGCATTACAATTTGAAAAAGGACCTGCTGTGGGTTGAATTAGGTTTTCCCTCTATGACATTCATGTTGAAACTGAATGGCTCTTGCCACAGTTTGGAAGTGGAGGAGCCTAATGGGAAGTCTTTGGCTACAGGAATAGAATTCAGCTTGATGCATTACTACCATTCTGTGAGCACCCTTCTTAGGAAACTTAAGAAAGGATTGATTTCATTTCACGTCTTGAGGGAATGGCTTATCATGGCAGGGAGTCAGGAGTATGGGACAACCGGCTTGCACTACAATCACATTCAAGAAGCAGAGAGAAGTGAATGTTGGTGCTAAGCTCACTTTAATGTTTTTTTTATTCAGTCCAAAACTTCAGCCCACATAAGGTGCCATTCAGATTCAGGGTGGGCTTTTTTCTGCTCAGTTAAACCTTTTTTTTTTTCTTTTTTTTTTTTTTTATTGAGAAAAAAAACTTTCCGCCTCCTCCCAGCCTCCCACTCCTCCTGCCCTCCCCCCACTCCTCTCCCCCTCTTTCTCAAGTCTGAAGAGCAGTCAGGGTTCCCTGTCCTGTGGAAAGTCCAAAGTCCTCCCCCCTCCATCCTGGTCTAGGAAGGTG
This sequence comes from Microtus ochrogaster, assembly GCF_000317375.1. Classification (NCBI taxonomy): domain Eukaryota; kingdom Metazoa; phylum Chordata; class Mammalia; order Rodentia; family Cricetidae; genus Microtus; species Microtus ochrogaster. The sequence continues at coordinate 946,353 of NC_022009.1, read as the reverse complement.
AACATCCAAACTGGCTAGGCCCCCCGCAAAGCCAGAACAAGAAGTAGGATCAAAACCCAGGGCCATTGTCCTTGGCTTTTCAGCAACCCTCATTGTCCTCCATATTCAGAGAGTCTGAGTTTATCCCCTGTTTTTTCAGTCACAATCCAGCTGGCCTTGGTGAGCTCCCAATAGATCAGCCCCACTGTCTCCGTGAGTGGGTGCACCCCTCTAGGTCCTGACTTCCTTGCTCATCTTCTCCCTCCTTCTGTTCCTCATTGGGACTTTGGGAGCGCAGTCCAGTGTGGGTCTCTGTCTCTATCTCCATCCATCGCCAGATGAAGGTTCTATGGTGATATGCAAAATATTCATCAGTATGGCTATAGGATAGGATCATTTCAGGTTCCCTATCCTCAGCTGCCCCAGGAACTAACTGGGAACCTCGCCTTGGGCACCTGGAAGCCCCTCTAGGTCCAAGTCTCTTCCCAACCCTAAGATGGCTCCCTTAATTAAGATATGTGCTTCCCTGCTCCCCTATCCAACCTTCCTGCATCCCAATCATCACGTTGCCCCAAGTTCTCCCCATCCTACCCGAAATTCGGGATCAACCTACCCCTGGACCCAGCAATACCACTCTTGGGAATATACCCAAGAGATGCCCGATCATATGACAAGAGCATTTGTTCAACTATGTTCATAGCAGCATTATTTGTAATAGCCAGAACCTGGAAACAACCTAGATGTCCTTCAATGGAAGAATGGATGAAGAAAGTGTGGAATATATACACATTAGAGTACTACTCAGCGGTAAAAAACAATGACTTCTCAAATTTTGCATGCAAATGGATGGAAATAGAAAATACTATCCTGAGTGAGGTAACCCAGACCCAAAAAGATGAACATGGGATGTACTCACTCATAATTGGTTTCTAGCCACAAATAAAGGTCAGTGAGTCTATATTTTGATATCCTAAAGAAGCTAAATAAGAAGGTGAACCCAAAGAAAAACATATAGCTATCCTCCTGGGTAGGAAATGTAGACAAGATTGCCAGGCAAAAAATCGGGATCTTAAGGGTGGGATGGGAGGGGGGTAAGGGGAGAAGGGGAGAAAAAAGTCAGTTAAACCTTTGAGGAAACATCATCACAGGCACACCCAGAGGCAAATTTCTGTGGTGATTTTAAATCATGTCAGGTCTACGGTGAAGTATAAGCATGGCAGCTGAGGGTGATCTTTACGGTATGATCCTCAGGAAAATTAAAAGGTTCTACTGTGCAGCCCTTTTTCATAGAGATTGGTTCACAGCACATTTCTTGGCACATAGAAGAACAGACAATGGCAATATTAACGGAGATACTAACATGAAAGGTAAAAAATTGTGTTTATCCCACCCCTATGCAAAGAACTTTAGGCCTATAGTTCAGCAGACAGATGACTTAGCCTCTCCTAGGGATGACCCTCCCTAATAGTTGTCTGGTCAGCCCTGAACTAAATCCTCACAAACATAAATAAATATGCTCAACATATTGTATTCATATTTTCATTAATACATACATATATATGATTCTATGTACAATTATATACATAGAATCAAATAAAAAGGGGACCATAAACTTTAAAGGGTATATTAGGGTTCAGAAGGAGGGAGCATTGGAAGGGTGGAGGAAGGAAAGGGAGCAGGGTATGGAGGTTGGGGAGTGATGTAATTAAAATTAAAAATATAAAAAGTTTTGATGTGGAATATTAGATAACTTTTTGGAAACTCAACCCTCCTATTCTGAGTCTCTCACTCCAACGGACAACACCTTTTGAGGAAAATATTTAAATTTACAGTGAACGTTAGCCAATCATATGATAAAGATTTGGGTTTAAGTTTTAGAAGCTTGAGCCCTATGACTGAGAGCTGGAGAGATGTTTGCCTGATTAATTTTATCTCTGAGCTCATTCTTTTCCTTTGTCATTTTATTTAGAGATGCTATAAGCAACCGGACAGTGTCATCATTTTCCTTATTGTTTCTCAATTGTTCAACACTCTTATACACAGTCACCAGATTCCTAGCTCCGCTGAAGAGTTGAATCATGGGTATTACAAACACTTATCTTTTCTACCTCTTTAAATAGTTCACATTGTAAGTGTTCAGTGCTTCTAGGCTAGCAGAACAATTTTTCACAAAAATAGTTTTTGTTGAGTTGTGGAACTAGTTCTAGATAGTACCAAGCCTACTAGCCAAATTCTTCCTTAAAATTCTGTTTCTTTAGAACTGCAGCTTAAATGAGAAAATACTTTGATAACAAAGGAAAGGCAGATGTGCCTGTTAAAACAATGATGAAGAAGGACTATGCATCCACCACTTTGCCATATACCTTAGTTATCTACCCGAGGAAAAAAAAGTTTCTAGGCTGTAGTGCTTGAGAACTGTCTTACACATGGTAGTAAAATATTGTCATAAATTACAACCCAATCCTTAAAGGGGGTGTTGGAAGAATATATGTATGTTTTGCAAATATATATATATATATATATATATATATATATATATATATATATTCATCCAGGCTGTTGCTCAAACTAAAATTTTAAGCAAAATTTCTTATACTGTGAAGATGAAGTATTATTTCCCTCTGATTCTTGAAAAGGTGCATTGTAGTAAGAGTTTATTTAAAATGTACTTTATGGGGAAAATGAGATAATATTTAAGGGTAATGTCTTACACAAGAAATCAGAACCCAACAAATGAACAAAGAAAGCTACAATTAATCTGGGATAATATTCCCACAGGACCCCTCTGTGAGGTACTGATCTCAGAGAATGTGAAGATAAAGAGCACAGTAAGCTTGTTAGAAGACACATGACAAGCTCATACATTACACAAGTTGTTCTTTTACCAGGCAACACATACTATAACCCTTGGGCAATATCATTTTTTATTGAAACATATGTTTTCTAAAGAAAATTAATAGCTGTTCTTTAAGAATGGGAAGAGTTTCATTGAAGTACAATATTAAATAAAAAGTTGGTGATCTTATTTGGATAGTAAAAATATGGAAATGATGAATAGTTTTTTTCTTTTATTACACAGTCTGAAATACATTTTATTTGCCCCATGATGAGATGCAGAGAGTGTTCTGAAATATATGGGGTTTTATAATCTTGTAAATTACTTTTATTTCTACTGTGTTAGTTTCTCTTACTTTACTACATTTCAACAGAAATCAAAGAAAGTAGTTCTTCATGAGAAGGAAGATCATTGTTCTGCGTGCAAAATACAAGAACCCTTTCTTGTAAACATCCGTTCCTAAGCATAAACTTTTTTCAAATTAGTGGAGACATTTTTCACTCCTCTTAATTGTATTTTAACTGACATAGAAGAGCATTAAAATTTTCACAATAATAAAGCACTGCATAAGATTTTGAAATATATGTGCATTTTGTAGCACCAAAATTAGCTTACACATATCCACCTTCTCAAATATCTGAGGAAGATTTTCTTAAAAAGGCTCAGCATACAAGAAAATAACAACCCTTAACCTTAAAGCCAAGGAAAATATTTTTAAATAAATAAATTAATAAGTGACCCTCAAAGTTGAAGGAGAAAAAATCAGAACCATATGTGTATAAAATAAATTTGTTTTAGAAAATGATAGAAATAATAGCTTACAAATATAGGAATAGATTTCTGTGATGTAAGTGCATTTCAAGAATAAAGTTTTTCATTTTAAGTAAACAAAATGTTGACTTCTGTAGTTATAGGAAACATAAAGAAAATCTCGCAGGTTATATCCATGAGCAGAGGAACTTAATAAAATACTAACATCCTAAATATGTCAATCCTCAAAAACATAAAATGCTCATAAATGTGGTAGGTTTTAATAAACAAAAAATCTTCAGCTTACACTCTTCTAAAGAAGCTGAGAACTATTTCTGGGACTTGAGATTGTTCTTTTTCAGTGATTGTGTTATAGTTTGTTTCATTTTGCAATAAAAGAACAAAAAGGAGCAATTTTGCTCAATAATGATAATGTTAATAACCTTTGCAAGTAATGTGTCTTAATTTGAGACAAAACAGAAAATATCGTTCCTTGGCTGGGCAGGAATAAAACAAATACTAAAAATTCTGAAATTACAATTGTTCTTTAATATGTGTTGACATAGAATCATAGCCTAGAAGAGAATTCACACTCACGGAAATGAAGAAATTACAGTTAAGCAAGAATCTGAAGAAAAATAATACACATATTTCTGCATATAAATATAGTTTTAAAGAACTTTTCTCGTCTGAGCTGAAAATGCTTCCCTCCCAAAGCCAAAGAACACTTGATAAACAAACAAACAAACCCCGACACCAAAGATGAGAAGCCAAGGCAAAAAGAGAAAAGTATGTGTAAAACTGAGGATGAAACTAAATGTATAAGGAACAATGGAGAGCAGAAGTAAGCAGATCTCAGAAAGCCAGGCACACACGTCAAGTACTGTCTTTTCTCCAGAAGCACAAGTATCTAGGTGAAGTGTCTGAATGACAGGCAGAGGGCACAGGCAACATCAAAGGCACATCATCATTTAATGTGTGAAGCAGGACTCTGACTCCTGATGTGCACTCACATTGAAGGTGGACAAGAACTAGGCTTCTAATGAATGCTAAGCAAGGGTTTGGTACTTGAGATGGAGACAGGAGGTCATGTAAAAAGCTATTCATCGTTGACATGTTCACCAGCTGTGTACAAAGGAGGAATCAAAGCTTTAAATATCTAAGGCAATTAGTAACTCTATGTTTATGAACTACAAGTGTGTCCACTTAAATCAGTGAAAAAATGAGAAACTGCCAGGAGAAATCATTGCACCATTAACATTGCTGAACAGCTGTTTTAACAGGTAATCATTTTAAACCATGCTCAATTAGCTTTCTTTGTGATCAAATATAATTTTTTCTCTCTAGAAGAGGGGAAAAAGTCTCTGGCATGTAGAACTTTTGTGACTTTGTTTTGGGAACTCCTCCAGCCAATAGCCTTTAAAATACTGGCCCACTTTCGGCATGTTCACATGTACTATATATACAGACATTGGAGTATATGTGGCCCCTTGGCTGTTGAAATTGGTTCTTGTTCCCCACTCATAGATAAGTCTGGTGATCTGTGAGTCTACTCCTAAATAAAAAAATATGTATTATACTCTATTCTGGAATAATGTGGGACTATTTTATTATACTCAACAACAGCTATAAGTAAACTTCATTCTTTCTTATAAAAACATGAAATTGAATGGGATAATAGGTAGATTAGTGTGAGCTTATTCACACTAATAATAATAGTGAGTAATAGAGTTAATACTTGTGAGCTATTATTTTTAGGCAATTTACATTGGTATAGATTTTTATATATTAACACACATTCAAATTATATTTGTTATATTGAATATGTTCCTATTTCTGTTTACAATATTTGTATACCTATGCAAAGTTATTTTTCATAATGTATGCATACATGTTTCTACCTCTGTTTAAGATATTTTGCGTATTGATGTAATTGTAGGATATATTTTTCTTATTGCACTATACATTTCTACCTCTGATCAAGATATTTTTACATTGTTTACATTTTGAGGTCATTGTCCTCATTTGCTGCTCAGTTGTTTAAAGATTATTTAATATTCTAATATTAAGCCCTAATCTTTAAGACATATAGGTATTAATAATTATAGGTCAATAGTCATCCATGTTTGTCACACATATAGCTAGACTAATCATGTTCTTTAGATGAATAGAGATTACATTCCACATAGGTAGGTAATTTCAACCACTTCAAGGATCTGTGGAACGTGGCATTTAAATAACTTAGGATTCTGTTGACATGAGACACCGTTGCTTGTGGCAGCACCGATCTATTTCTAATAGAATGTTGTGCACTGAAGACACTCCACTTGGAGCTTGTTTTCTTTTTGGCAAAACTGGCCTCTGGGCAAAGAACTGCCCATGCTTCAACCACTGACAAAATGCATGGTGTCCAGACTGGACAAGCAGGATACAAGAAAAAAGATTGCCAACTGATGGAGGAAGGTCATTGGTTGATTAAATAAAGAAGCTGCTTGCCCTGATAGGTTAGAACGTAGATGGGAGGAGTAAACAGAACAGAACTCTGGGAGGAAGAGGAAGTGAGCTCAGAGACTCGACAGCTCTCCTCTCGGGGGCAGACGCCTCGGAGAGACACGATGCTCCACTCTTGCGGGCAGAGGTGAGAGCTCTGCTCTCTGAGGCACACGCGATGAAGCTCCGACCCAGGATGGACGTAGGCTAGAATCTTCCCGGTAAGCGCACCTTGGGGTGCTACACACAGATGATTAGAAATGGGCTAAATTAATATGTGAGAATTAGCCTAGAAGAGAATGGGTCAAGCAGTGTTTAAAAGAATACAGTGTCCGCGTAATTATTTCAGGTAAAGCTAGCCGTAGGGGCAGCCGGGTGCCAGAGACGCAGCCCGGCTGCCCCTATTACTACAGCCAACCCTTGCCAAGGCAGGGTAAGATGGCTTACCAAATTTTCCTGCCTCTAAAAATGCTCTGTCAGTTGCTCTAGGTCTTAGTCAAAGTTGGTCACACCAATGCTGCAAATGAGACTTTGTGTGATGGCCCAGGTAGCCGGTTGTCTCTGTCTTTTATTGCACCTGTTGGAACTTGCTTGATTTTGTTTCCTGTTTACTCAAGTAATATTATTTCCCTTCTCAGGTGTTTTATGGGATTGAAGACTAGATAGTCATAGTTACTTTCCTCTCATGACTTAGCCAAATAATTTATAATATGTGACTTAGACTCCTTAGGATAGGCTAACTATTAAAACATTTAGCATATGTTTCTTGCTTGATGTTGTTTAAGCTCGTTCTAATTATAAATTTTATAATTGATATTTGTTCTTATTGTATATAGTATTGTATTATGCTTAGAACTCTTTTTTTAAGGGGAGGTGCTGTGGGAACTTCTTCTGTCAATAGCCCATAAGATACTGGCCCACTTTGGGCATAGTCACATGTACTATATATGCAGATGTAGAAGCATGCACGGATCTTTGGCTGCTGAATTTGGTTCCTGTTCTCCACTCACTCAGAGGACTGCTGATCTGTGAGCATACCCCTTAATAAAGGAACCGTTATTATACTCCATTCTAGGCTAGTGTGGGCCTATTTTATTATAATCAACAACATGACTTTCATGTTCAGATCCTAGTCTGATGTAGATATTCATGCCTGTAGTTTCCACACTCTATACATGTAGTTTTCTAATGTTTGTTTATTTTGAGACAGTCTGTTGTTCTTATTATTCAAAACCCACCTCCCTATTCCTGACAGCTAGTATTTCTAAATGTGCCAAGATGCCCAGATTTTTGCCTCTTCTTTTTAGTTACAATGCCATCTTCAGTAGCCTGAAGAATTCCCTAGAATTTAAAGACCTCAACATATCAGGATTTAGTTCTGAAAAGATTTTCAGGACAGCCTCAGTGTTAGGAAGCCACTTGGAGATTTTAAGAGATATATTTTAACAAGACTGAAGCATGAAATCTAAGAGAATGGTGCTGAGGAAAATATGAAATACAAGGATGAAAATGGATAATGACAGGAAGAGATATACATGTGCAATTATACATATAGAATCTGCATTGGAATGGTGTAACCAATAACCTTAGTAATAACCTTGTATACTGTTTGGTAGACTTTCAATTTATATCTCAAGAAGTTGAAGAGAACCCTTCTTCTACTCTTTCTCTGTTTCAGTAAGTAAGATAAGCAAGGTAGCATGCAGATTCCCTGGATAGGAGTAAAATCTGATACAGTGAAACCAGGAACCTCTACAGTGGTAGAAGGTGTATTATATGTGTATATTCCCAGCAAATGGGTTTCTCGTGATATTCCTATAAAACTGTATGTTTACAACTGGGGAAAGCTGATGTAATAATGTGAAAATATTTGAGATTTTACAACACATAAAAATTTCCTAATGAATTTTAGAAGACAAAAGTAGGTAGATTGGCCTTTTTAATCTAGTCCCCTTTTCTTAGTTTCCTAGCCATATGCTATCATTTAGCCATGAGACTATATGACTGAATTATGCCCAGTTTCGTAGACTGAAGGTATAGTAAGGTAATTTTTGCCTAACTTCTCTTGTCTCCTCTGTTTGTTTTATTAGGTAATAAGTGGGCAAGCCTTCAGATAACTTTATGAGAGATATTGACTAGTGCTGGAGTAGCATGTGCTCCTGGTATATCAATCAGTACATTCAAAGCCACGAATTTAAGACTCTCTAGAGGGAAAGAAATGTGTATTGATTTACCCAAGAAGACTCAGGTTCCTACTGAAACCATGACCGTGCTGTCTTGTCACCAGCCTGGCTCCTATCTCCAGACAGGGCTAATGAAAGGCAGCTCATAGTTAGTGCCATAGGAACGGCAGCTGAAAAAGCTGCTGCAGCTCATTTGGCAGCATTATGAGTTGCAGTCTTTTAAAGCTGTGCTTTCCTCAAAGGGAAAAGCTAAAACAGAATTTTTTAGGCAAAGTTGTGGGGGTGCCACTGTGTGTGCAGGACTATTGAAAGCAAGGGGATGTGTATGTGGTCTTCTTCCGCTCAGTTTACTTAACTGGCATCCTAGAGCTTTTCAACATCTAGGGCTCACACAACATGACTGGGGATGCTTATTTAGATTTTAATAGTTACCTTACCTGCTTCCTGATAGGTAGATACCCACTTTCCAGTATTATTATTCTGCTTTACTCAGCGTTGAACTACCTTGCCTGCTCCACTTTTAAAACTGCTTGATCTTGAGATCTGCTGTGGCAAGTCAGTTCTCTGAAGAGAAAGCGATCTATTACAAATGAATGACTTTCCTAAAACTGACCTGAAGCATTCAGGCAGTGGTGGCACACGCCTTTAATCCCAGCACTCTGGAGGCAGAGGCAGGCGGATCTCTGTGAGTTTGAGGCCAGTCTGGTCTACAAGAGCTAATCCCACAACAGGCTCAAAAGTTGAAGAGAAACCCTGTCTCAAAGCTCAAAAACAAAAAGAAAGAAAGAAAGGAAGGAAAGAAAGAAGGAAGGAAGAAAGAAAGAAAGAAAGAAAGAAAGAAAGAAAGAAAGAAAGAAAGAAAAAAAAGAGAAAGAAAGGAAGGAAAAATTGAAGCAAAAATTATTTATTTAATTTTATATCACAAAGAGAGTATCATTGTCAGTTTTTGATTCGGGTAACACCTCTTGATATAATTCACTATTTCTCCTTTATTATTAATTTAGGGTTTAAAAATAGAAACTAGAATACAATTTTAATTTTAAAATCTCAGCTGATAGATCTGAGAGTTCTCAATATTCACCTAAAAGCCATTCTAAACACCAGTTTGAAAGTAAATTAATTATCTAGTTTTACAGAAGGAATAGAGGCTTTGGAGATTTACTTTTACTCTTCACTTTCTCAACACATTTCAGACTGTTCTCCCACATCATAAGGAATACTAGCATGAATACAGACATTGAAGTAATACCAAATCTACATTGTATCATTTTGTGTTGGAGGAAGGGCCACTTGTTGGTTCCTGGCTATTCAGTCCTGAAATAATCACACAGAAACTGTATTAATTAAATCACTGCTTGGACCATTAGCTCTAGCTTCTTATTGGCTACCCTTTACATATTAATTTAATCCATCTTCATTTATCTGTGTATTGCCATGTGGCAGTAGCTTACCAACAAAGTTTCAGGATCTATCTCCAGCAGGGCTACATGGCTTCTCTCTGAACCTGCCCTTTCTTCTCCCAGCTCTGTTCTACCCTATAAGGCCAACTCAGTTTTCTTTATTCATTAAGCATAGTTTCAGCATACAGAGGAGAATGACAGATCACCTCCCCTTTCCTGTCTAAATAAAAAAGAAGGTTTTAATTTTAACATAGTAAAATTACATATAACAAACAAGTATCAAGCAAGAATTACAGTTACAATATTTGTATCTATTTTATCTCTTATCATAACTAAGGAAAACTATATTATTGCTATCTATTCTTCAACTCCATCAAAGACTCCAGAAGGATAAAATATTTCCTAAGTAAACAGGAAGTACATTGTAAACAACTTCCAAAACTCTAGAATTGACAGAGACAGCCACCCAAAGTTCTTCTGTACCATTGAGGCATCCATCTTTAGCCTATAGGCCCATAGTATCCAGCACACTTTTCCATGAAGCAGGAAATTTCAAAGATAGTTCCACCTATATTTGCAGATTGTCAGTCACTTTATTCTGTGTCCTGCATAATGTCTGGCAGTCTTTTTCAGGAAGCAAGAACCCTGAGGCACAGTCCCACCTTTAGGCAAGTTCAGCAGTCATTTCTCTGTAGGTTCTACATTCCAGTTCATCAAGCATTTCAGGAAAGAACAGTTTCTTGCCCAAATGGGTAACCAACTCCATAAGAAGCCTCTTTGATGTCCATATTCCTCTTGAAGTAATTGGTGCTGGTGGCAGCAGATGTGTCTCAGTGTAATGAAAAGTCCTAAGCTATTAAAACATTTTTAAATGCCATATTCTGAAGGTCTGTGAAAGATTTGAAGAATACCTATCTACCTAAAATATATCTCAATATTTCTCAATAGGGGTTTGATTAAGGAAATTATAGGATGCAAAAAAGAAGAATGATATTCAGCTATTAAAATAATTTTGCTAAAAATATATAATGCTGAGTAGAAATGACAAGATACAATACAACTTTTTAGATTACATATGCACATACAGATAATATACATATAATACATTAAAAAATTTACCAAATGACTAACAAAATAGTAGCAGCTCTAACTACTTTGATGGTATTTTTTTCTACTGAATATTTTGTTTGCTATGTCCTGAACTCTGCAATGTACATTGATGTTTTCCTAGTCAGAGGAAATGCATTATATAACACAATGATATGAACACTACTGAATAAAAACTAGGGTAAGATAAAGATCAAGAAAGAAATTAAAAACTCTTAGCAGTTCTTTGAAAACAAAAAGACAACATACAAAAACCTATGGAAGGCAAAGAAGGCAATTCTACAAGTCAAGTTCATAACACTAGGTGTTTATACCAAAAAAATTGGAGAGATCTCATTTTAGTAACTGTTGTCACACCTGAAAATTCCAAAACAAGAAATAGCATCCCAAAAGAAAAGTAGGCAAGAAATAACCAAGCTACACTGAAATCAATTAAGTAGAAAAATTATAAAGAATTAATGAAATGAAGAATTGGAAATCTGACAAAATCAAGATTGACAAACCTTCAGAAAAAGTATTTAAAGATGGAGAAATTTACTATCAAAATTGGTAAAATTGTAACCAAAAGGGAACATTATTACATACACTGAAAATTTCCATAGAATCCTAAGGAGATACTTAATGTTATGCTGTATTGTAAATTATATGCAAATCAAGCTATGAAATGATAAACAAATTCAGCCAAAGCAAACATCTTGTTTATTAGGAAATAATGTAAACACAATAAAGTGCACAGCATAGGAAAAGTTGGTAATTAAAATTAACATGTGCATCATAAAGAATATGTTTAAGTAAGCAGTCAATACCAGCATCTGTAATTTATAGAAATGCTGTATTTTAGCTGAAAATTTAATTTTCCTGGGAGTTGTACATTTTAACACAACTGGGTATCTTCAGAAAGAAAATATTAAAGACAATTTGATATTTAAGCAAGTTACTTTAAAAAAAAGTAAAATTAAATTAAAATCTAAACTGAGAAAACAAAGAGAAATGAATGAATTTCTTGTTATATGTGGCCTACCAAAGTTAAATAAAGAGCAAATAACCTCTGTAAACAGACCAATAGCCCTAGTGAAATAGCAGCAGCAATTCCCAAAAAAATCCAAAATAACCCCACAAAAACAAACAAAACAAAAATAATAAGCAAATAAACAAAACAATGTCAGATGGATTTAACCCAAAATTAGAATTCCAACAAACCTTCAAAGATAAAACAATGCCAAAACCCTCCTAAAATTATTCTCCAAGATGGAAAGTATAGGAACATTTCCTAATTCTTTTTCACAACGTCACTATTATCCCAATACATAAACCACAAAACACCCCCCAAACAGATGCATAAGTTCTCAATACAGTTCCTACAAATACAATTTAGAAACATATAAAATATTTATCCACCACAAACTTAGCTATATCTTATGAAGGAATGAAGGCGGATAGGATTAATACAGACAAATTGGTATAAGCTTATACAACTTTAATGTAAATAGCACACTCACGAAACCGGAGTTCCCGCGATGCCCAGAAACAGGAAACAGGAAGGGGCT
>NC_022009.1:918798-920422 GCF_000317375.1 Microtus ochrogaster | reverse complement strand
AGAGTTAGCCTAGAAGAGAATGGGCCAAGCAGTGATTAAATGAATACAGTTTGTGTGTTGTTATTTCGGGCATAAGCTAGCCGGGCAAGCGGCTGGGGTGCTGGGGACGCTGCTCTGCCGCTCCTATTACTACAGAGAACATAGCAGCAAAATACTTCAAATTTATAGACTGAGCATGCAGCTCAAAAATGGCTAAAAGCACATCCTGCTCTTGCAGAAGACCCAACTAGAGCTCACAGCATCCATACTGAGAAACTCAGAATTGTGTGGAACTCCAACACTAAGGTCTTCATCATTCTTTGACCTCTTCTGATACCTGAACTCACATTGGTATACATACACACAGACACGTATATATACACAAGGGAAGAATAATAACTACCAGAATGAATAGAACAGAGAATTGGGCTGGTTGTATAGACAAGGCAAGGGTGAATGAGAAAGACATGAGAGCAGATATGCCCTTTAACACCAGATTTCAGTTGTTGGGTAGCTGCCCACTTGAGCCTGTAGAGGTGAGTACCAATGGTGAAGTCCCAGAAGCTGGTGTTGGTTGCTGGCCTTATCTGGAGAGCCCTCTGTGGATTGGTCTTGGCCCAGACATAAAGTGTGAGCCTGCATGATACACACAAAATGGGTGGGTTGAAAATAGTTTTTACCAGACAAGATTTCTTGATATAGTAGTAGACCTTCTCCTAGGAATCAGCAAGTATCTGTAAAAGTGGGACAGATTTATATTTTGGTGTCACAACAAAAGGCTATGCCTTTTAGTCATGAACATTTTTGGAGACCAACAGAGGAAATTTAGAACTTTGAACCTCCAAAGTTACTCTGAAATCTGTTTACCCTGGACTACGAAGCCTGAGAAAGGGGCCCAACTGTCTGTGCTTTCCGCAGGAAACTAATGAGCCTATAGTACCCTAGTCATCAAATACCAACAGACAGATCTAAGAGGGACAAATAAGTGAACAGAAGGGAGACAGCTTTTCCAGCCACCCAGGCAATCCCAAGTCTCACTGTGGTCTTTGGTGAACTTAAGTCTCAGAAGCAGTACTTGCCTTTGGCTGCTAAGCCCTTGAGGCCTGACAGATTTTCCGATGGGGTAGAGTTCAATGTCTTGGCAGGATGAGACCGTTGATCGGCTAATGTTCTGTTGCTCAGTCCAGGCAAGAGATGAAGTGAAAGACAATTTTTTTTTGGTGGCTATTGTTACCATATCCTAAGCAAGCCTCACGGTGAAAGTTCCTCTGCAGCCATCCTGCTTCTTGGAGGAGATACAGGATGCTGCAGGAGCTGGTGTGTCTTTCTATCATAAGAAGCATTTTTTATTAAATGCCATACTCTGAGATCTGTAAAGGCACCTGAGAATTAGGGTACCACTACATGTCAGCTATATCTAAATTAGACATATAAGTTAAATTTGGGCATATAGTTTACCCAATAAGTTACAGTTTACCAATGTTGGTAGGAGCAAGAAGATTAGAAGGAATATTTCAGTCTCTAGGGGTTTTATTGTTTGTTTATTTTTTGGTTTTGAGACCTAGAGCATAATCCTAATCTGTGGAAGTCAAAACCAAGTTTTAACGTTTTAGCGCCATAAGCAATTTAGTGTTATATATATATA
>NC_022009.1:868117-918698 GCF_000317375.1 Microtus ochrogaster | reverse complement strand
TATATATATCAGGGAGTTTCTTGGGTTGCAAAATCTGACCGACAGCAAGATTTATCCTTGCACGTGAATACAGAAGTACAGCTTTAATATCTCAGTAAATGAGCATTGCTAAAAACCTTGTTTACAGGACACAAATTATCTTACAGAAATATATCTTAATCCAAAGCCTATTAGCTAGGAATGTCTCCTTGGTAGAGCATGTGGGTACCCTTAGTAAAGATGGCACTGAAGTTTTTGTTTTGATCTCAACCAAAGTGGTGGCTAACAGGTGTTTGTACTTTACCAGAGCTCTTGTGATCTGGAGTTACAAGTTTGACACATTTTAAAACAAGCATACACACACACACACACACACACACACACACACACACACACACACACACACAAAGAACAAGCATACCAGGGCTATATTATTTATACATGGATTTCAACAGACAGGGGAACAAAACTTTTCCCAGGAAACTGGGTCAGTTTACCAACTCGAAATTCCTAAAATATGAAAGAAATCATAAGAATGATGGTAGTTTCCTAGCCTTAAGGCAGCTCCTACCAGAGCAGGGAAGAGGTGCTGAGGAGGGCAACTGAGTAGGCAGGACCAAGCAAGGAGTGGCAGAGGGGCAGGAGCCCTGTGGAGGACATAGCTGGTTGCAGCTAAAGTTGGGGATTTCCCAGGCTGTTTGGGGAGGGGTGCGCATCCATATGCTGGGCATGAATCCCAGTATGGCTGAAAAGAACAGGCAAAGGGTAAAGTGAGCATCCAAGAAAGGAGCAACTCGGGAAAACAGGAAGAACAATTGGACAGAAGCATGGAATACAGACAAGCAGAGAAGCAAGCTTACCTGCAGGCAAAAACCAGGAGCAGAGAGAAAGCATAGGTAGGGACAGACAACCGGAGGACAGAGGGCAGAAAAGCAGTGTTCATGAACCTGGCCATGGTAGCTCTACCTCAGTTTGAATAAATTTTATAAGATGTTTGAGAAGCAAACTTGGATCCAGAAGAATCCATTCATAAGCCGTTAGCTGGAAACACAGAGAAAAAGACAGAGCATCCCCTGAGATAGACAGGGGTCAAAACAGTAGGAGATTTGGGGGTACCCCTGTGTGAGATATTTCTTAGACAAGGAACCACAAAAGATAGAAACTGTGTTTTCCCCAGAACAACTCTTTCGCCTGGTCCGAGGTGTCTTGACAGGCAGACTGGAAGGTGGAAGGGATTCCCCTTTAAGAGGGGAAGAGAGAGTGGTTTTTCCGGGCTACCTGCTAGTCAGAAAATTCAACTCTACTTGGGTTAGGCACCAAGATTTTAAGTTTTGAGTCTCTGGTTAATGGGACTCCACCACCACTGATGTAATAAGCCAAACAACCGAATTGACAAATCCAGGTTTAATCTGAGTGAAGTATTCTTAGGTATCCACAGAAGACGACAAGAGAAAGCCGAGGGGAACCCATGAGGTGGGGCTTTCTATATCCCCTCTAGGGCATAAACTGATAGCAGGGTTTTCAGGGGCGGAGTCTGGACTGAGTCAACTCCAGGGGAGGGGCCCAGGGTTTGGCACCCTAAGAGTGGGCTTTTAAAAGGGCACATTCTGGATTCCAAACATTCCAAAGGGCTTCCACCTAAATGGTTACATTAAAAGTTCAATGACAAGAAAGGGTAAGACATATTTTTAAGGGAAAATTCAGTCTCTCAAGCTATATGCATAATAAGACTATAAAACATGAAAGATGGGTGGTAAGATTATGGGTTTTATTTGTCTTCTTCCTAACTAGCCATATATAGTTTCTACAATGACAAAAAAAGTAAAAAAAAAATTTCTGCAATGAACATATATTACCTTTAGTACTAAGAAGCAGCAGATGTCATAGAAAATAGACTAGAGTAAGAGTTCATATTGCCTGAGTAATAAAAGACAAAAATCAGAAGGAAAAGTCTTTTCAAAAAAGTCTGCATTTTTACCAGTTCAGAGCCTGATTTTCTGGGCAAAATTAGTCCGTTGAAAAGACAAATGGGAGAAGAAGCCCATGAGAGGCCTATAAGAGTCACGTGATATCCAGAGAGGCTGTTACAGCCACCTTAGCCACAAAGGAGAGGTTTCTTGAGAAGCCCAGAAGTGGTACATGATAGGTTTATGACTGGAAGATGCAAGTGATTGGCCCAGGAGAAGAACAAGAGGAGCCTGTGAGTGGTTCACGGAGGGTCCTGGGCCAGAACTGTAATCAATGGTAAGCAGATTCCCAACTCAGGCTTTTTCTCCAGTTCACTCCCAGAAGTCAAGGCTTAGACAACAGCGAGTCAGGCTTTAATTTCCATGAACTTGGAACAAACCTCATTGACACAAAGGCAGTCCTTTATCCAACGAAGCACAGAAGCAGACCCTCTGGTATACATGGTGTTGGTTGCATGACTTTTATTCTTGTTGAAGTCGTTGGCGAGGAATTTCCCTTTCAACCCACTCACTTCCAGTATGTTTGTAGTGTGAACAGCTGAAGGCAATGCCTCTGAGCTTAATGATGGATAGCTGGCTAACTAGACTCTAGCTAGAATCAAGGAAGAGCTTTAGGATGTGACTACAAACCTGAGAACACTAGAAGCGCATAGAAATAATAAGAGTTGAACACAGCAAAACTGGCTGACCAACCTGGGGTAAATTCATGTAAAGGAAGACTAGGAAATAATAAGAGTCATAATCTGGATTTTGTCAATGAAAATGGATATATTTAGTAAAATGTTTTCAGAGTTATAAATAACATTCAAATACTTATATAATCATACATAGAGACATTAAAATGCCAGTGTTAGACAACGATGTCTCTAGTTCTTCATATTTTATGTTTTCAATGCTGAAATATATTCTGATTAATAAAATGATTAAACGATTCAACAGTAGTTGTCATGTTGCTCTTTAAGAAAGCAATAGTTCTCAGCCACAGCAAAAAAAAAAAAAAAAAAAAAGCAACACTTTAGTCTTTTGTTAATTTTCCCTCTAATTTTCCTTTGAAAACTGCACCTCTGGTGCTGGCTAGGACCTCGACCCTTGCATAGCCCACATCCAGGTGGCACACCTTTTCCCTGAGGCTGAAGGGACTCTAGCAACTCCAAACAAGACAAACTTGTCTCTGGCATGCTTTGCTTTCCTTCCTCCCTCCCTATGCCTTGCTCAAAACCTTTAGATTATATTTCTAAAGTCTGCAACAGAGGTCTATTCTTTACTTTGCCACATCTTCCTCTAAAGCTGATAACCAAGGTCGAGCTATCACAGCATTTAAATTCAGCAATTAAAAGTCTCCTTTGGCTCACCTAATTAACATGAACAATTAAAGTTAAATGCCCATATTATAGGGGGTCCCCCTTTTGTGTTTAAAAACCATTTGCCTATGTACTTCTATGCAGAAGCACCTTTGGCCTCTAGGGCAAGTCATACTGCCCCCTTTCTTTTGTCCCCTTCATCTTCTCCCTTGTCCTCCACTTTCTCTGTCTTTTCCTGCCCTTTGTCTCTCTGGAGCAAACAGATCTCCTTTGTGCCTAGAACTTGATGGGGGGGGGGGTGTCCTCAGTCAATATGTTTCATTTCCAAGGCAAGGAAGCTAAGCTGACCAGACTTTAGCTACTCCTAAAGGAAGGAGTAGCTGAACTCTTTATTAATGAAAATGCAGACATTTTCTTAAGCGGCATAGTAAAGAGTCTTTTTTATGCTTTACATGATTTAGCTCTCTTATAATTTGATGTTTCTACTCTGGATAGTAAGAAATTATTCTCAACTCATTTTCTACTTCAAATTATAGTGCTATCAAATTTCAAAAGATTTTTTTCATAAATTCATCTGGCTTTCAGGTAAAAATAGATTATGTGAAAAAAATCTTAAAATTATATCAGACATTGATTTACATCTCATGAATGAGAACACAAATTTGATGAATAATCAAATTATATTCCCAGGGGAATAATGAAAGGGTGATACTAAAATGATTAAAAGCATTTCAATGCTCAATAATTGTTGCTCTCAGCTATGTTTCAACGTGTGAAAATTAAAAATACATGTAAACACCATACAAATTTATAAGTACTATAAAATTAAGACCTAGTATAACATTGATGTTTACTTCATAATTAAAATACATCAATTTTGTTATCCTTACTATGGAATTTACTTTCTATTCTATATTTATATAAATTTTCCTTCTTTAAACTGACTTATTATTTATGATTTCCAATTAACTACTTAAGTTTTATGATTTTTTTTATACCCATGGAATTTAGCTGTGCACTTTTAGCTTCAAGAAATTTTATTGCCTCATGATATATTAAACTTACTTGTATTCCACTAAGTCTTTTAAAAATGGATAGTTTTCTTACCACCACCCTCCAGCTTTTTAAAAATAGAGAATGTTTGTCTCAAAATGAATATGTTTTACATTTGTGGACTGTGACAAAGTATGGATATTGTAGATGCAGCCACTTGAGAATAATTGATGCATTTATGTATTTTAATACTCTACCATATATAGTATATAATATAATTAGTTTTTGTTTTATTTAAATGATCATTTCTTGAATTCATTCATTTTATTCAGTTGTACTCTCAAGTGAATATATTAAATTGTAATCTAGTATCTTCTGACTAAGCACTAAACATCAACTTACTCAGAGACTCGATTTTTAAAGACTTTCTTCTATATTAAATTTTTTTGTTGCTTAATTTAATTGTTCCAGGTCTTTCTATTTTTTTACATAAATAACTTACACAAAGAAGAAATTATACATTATATTTGCATCTTCTAATTTATTCTTCTCTTTATATTTTCATTAGTTTTCTGCTATAGGTTTTAGTTATTCTACTTTTTTTCTAACATAGAAAGTGTGACTTACTGTATATCAAATTGAATTTTCAAACTATTATGAATCATCATTTCCATGTTTTATAAAGAAACTCTACTGTAAGCTTACCTACATCAAATAAATGAAACAAATAACTAAAACTAAATATATTAAGGTCATGTAAATCAAAAAGATATTGACCTTGCTCAAATATTTAAGTAAAATGGTCTTGTATTTTAATAAATTCAATGGATCCAGTGAAACCCTCTAAAGTTCATGCATAACTCCTAATAAACTGTATTTGCAAATATGACTCTTCACAGTCTTTAAGAACAAATGAGGCAGTCCTTGAAACATGGCTCAGCAGGTAAGAGCATTTACTGATCTTAGAGAACCAATGTGTTGGCTGACAAGTGTCTGTACCTCCAGAGGACCCAACACACTCTTCTGGCCTTTGTGGCCAGTGCATTCATGCAGAACTCAGATGTTCATTCAAGTAAAACACTCATACACATAAAATAAAAGCAAATAAATGTCAGAAAAGGAATAAATAAGACATAAGGGTTCGTTTTCATTAGATTGTTAGCCTTATAAGAAACAAAGATTAAAATTCTCTCTCTTTCCTCCCATTCTTTATCTGGATTTCATGAAGGCACAGAAAGAAGGTGGCTAGCTAGCTAGAAGCCTTACCAGAAAAATAATCAGTATAACCTCCAGTTTGCTCTACTCACCCTCAAGAACTGTGAAAAACTAAATTCTGTTGTTTAAAACATAAAGTGTATGTCATTGTTACAGCAATCTGAGATGATTAGTAGAATTCAAATGTCTATATTTGCATACAGGTAAAATAGTTATGGAAGCCCAAGTTTTTAAAATGTAAAATGTATATTCATTCAGATTTTCTCTTGTTGCTATTAATAATGGACTAAAGACTAACTTAAGTTATGTGGAAATTTTATATGAAAAGACCTATTTTAGACTTGTGAAGCATTGATTTTATCTGAGAGGGGCCCAGTGGAATTACCAGTTTTGAGAGTGCAAAGAACAACTATTCAAAGTTGATCTTGCATGAAATACCATAAAGAAAATAGTGTTTCTTAAAATGTCCTTTCATCTTCTTAAAAAGGTTAAAAAATACATGTTTATAAATAAATTGCAGTATCTGTATTGTTTTGAACAGCCAGTTGTATTGAGTTCTTACTAAATTTCTATAAGGAAAAATGTAGGTCAACATTTAACTTTTATTGAAATTTAGGAATGCCATGACACACAGTGTCTCCACTGGTGCTACACTGAGGTAGTATTAAACTGCTTTCTGGAGACTTTCAATCAAAACACATCTGGAGGACACAATCTGTAATTGCTAATGGTCAGGGTCCCATTGTCACTGTTTCTATCTTCACTTTTCCATTGTGTTTTATGAGTGTTATTCATATTTTTCTTAGTCTTTTGTATTTTCAACAATACTTAATTAAAAAGAAATAATAGATAAGGTCATTTGACATGATAAAATATTTGGAGAACATTTCCAAACTGAAGCATGATTAAACAAGTATCTTTTCCAACTTTCGATGATATTATTTATGCTATGAGTGCTCCACTCTCATATATAATTAATCAAAGGCCATATTTCCATTGGATATTCCATAATTTTTCTCTGTTGTTGAATAATTTAATTTTATATTTTGGAGAGTAAGAATAGAGAGTATCTCATTGATTGAAAAATTTGATGTTCTTAATTCTAGCTCAGTTCTCAGAACCCACATGGAATACTCTAAGGATTAATACTATATATGAAAAATATAAAAATAGGCAGTCTTCAGAAAATTTTAAGAATTTTATCCATGAGGCATATTTGTTGTAGATAAATGCTAGTGTACAGCAAGGCTATTTGTCTACTTCAGTGACAAATATGACTTTCCCATAATGGAAGATGTTCAAAATAAAGAGCATTTACACACTTGACTAGCTCATTTTCATAGAATTTAACTTTGCACGACAGGCTTGTAAATTGTTCTTGAATGAATGAACAGTAGCAGTGCACTGTTCAGTGCAGTTCAGGGCAGGTTGTGTCATTTTTTTATCTGTAGCTAAATCTACAAATACACTCCTTTTTATTGTTTCATTAAGTCATTGTGAAAAATTGGAACATTTAAATCAATAAATTGACTTAATTATAAGTAGCATTGTGAATATTGCTTTGTATATTGTAAATATTTATCACTCATATTGGCTTAATAAAATGCTGATTGACCAGTAGCCAGGCAGCTAGGCATGAAGTATAGCTAGAGCAACCAGACTAGAAGAATTCTGGGAAGAGGAAAGGAAGAGACACAATCGCCACCCAAATGCAGAAAAAAAACAAGATAAGAATGTCTTACTGAGAAAAGTGGCTAAACATAGACAAGAGTTATCGGTTAACTTAAATTGTAAGAGCTAGTTAATAATAAGCCTGAGGCTGGGCGGTCGTGGCACACGCCTTTAATCCCAGCACTCGGGAGGCAGAGGCAGGCGGATCTCTGTGAGTTCGAGGCCAGCCTGGTCTACAAGAGCTAGTTCCAGGACAGGAACCAAAAGCTATGGAGAAACCCTGTCTCAAAAAATCCAAAAAAAAAATAACAAGAAGAAGAAGCCTGAGCCAATAGACCAAATAGTTTATAATTAATATAAGCTTCTGTGTGTGTGTGTGTGTGTGTGTGTGGCTTTTTTTTTTTTGGGAACTGAACAGCTGGTGCACTGTGTGAGACAGAAACTTCTGTCTACATGTTCTTTGTGATAAGCATTTACTTTGTCACAAATATTTGCACACTCTTTGCTTATTGCAAAACTATGTGGGTTATCTTCTCATGTTTCTTACCTCAGCATTGACATTTCTTTCCTTCTCCCTATCTTAAATGTCTAACTGTGACAGACACATTTCTTATAAGTGCTAAATACAATAAGAATACTTTTGTACTTACGTGTCATGAATTTTGCTCTAAGATATTGAATGGGAAAATAATTGCTCTTTTCATTCCATGCCTGCCCACTCAACATTTTTGAGAACCTTGTCATTCCCTCCTCCTTTAATTCTCTCCTTTTCAATAAAAACACCTTGCAGTAACCAAAAACAAAACAAAAAGTTTTCCCCTTTTAGGGCTTTTAGATCAGGAAGCAGTAAAGCTTCTTAAGATGCGTGTTCCTCAGAGCAGAGCTGCCCAACTGCATTATCTCTGTGAAAACATTAACAGTGGACTGTATGGGGTAGTAAGAATTTATTAAATAGAACCTGTAAAAGTTTGTGGGGCTTTGTTTTTCTTTCAGATGTTTAAATCTTCTTACTAATAGCACAAATATCAAGTCAAGTTGTTCTGGATATCAGTGAGCTGATGTCTTTCACACATGGCCTGGAATGAAACAGCGCATGGAGATAGTAAAGATATTGTCACGATGTCACACCCATTGGCATAATGTGCAGAATGTGATTAAACAGCTCTCGAGAATAAGCCTTAAGTCTTCATGGTGTGTGGGGGTATGAGGGAGGAGGTTGCACTTACTATTGTGTAATTGCTCATGCAGCCCCTATTCCATCTAGATTTAATGATGAATAGCAATGTACATCCCTTACTTCATAAATAGCAGAACAAAGTAACCAGCCTCTAATGTTAAATTCATATAACCATTCATTGTTCTTGGTATGTTTTCCAGACCGTGTAAAAGCCATGTCAGAAAGGTTGTGATCCTAGACAGGAGGAGGGTGGTGGTAGAAAGGAACTGGAAGGATCAGGGGAAGGGGAGACTACAATCAGAATATATTGTATGAAAAAATATATTTTCAATAAAAGAAAATATAAAGAGATACATTAGCTTGTCAAAAGAGAATGAAGTCTTCACGTCTTTTCAGAACTTGCCTTAAGCTTTATTGTCTCAGCTACAGAGTCCTCAAACGCTGATTCTTTAGCAATAAACTTACACTGAGACCTAGAGGAGCTGGAGATGAAGTTATTCTGTGCACCACTAATTGCTAATAGGCCCCAAGGTACTGAGCAACTGACTATAATGGCTCACACACTACCTCTTACGACTGTGAATGTTTTGAAACAAGGTTGTTTGAAAGATATCACAGAATAGTTACCAACTATACACATGACAAGACTTCTAGGATTTTACCTAACATAAATTCCCAATTCGGACTCTTGTGAGACATTTATAAATCGATGAGTTTACGATGATGTGTAAGTCTAACCAAGTAGATAAAAGAGGGGAAAGTTTTAGTGCAAGAAATGTTTTCTGTGTGGTATTTAATGGCTGATGCACACCAGTATAGATTTTCAAAGACAATAGAACATTACAGCACAATTAGCAAATTTTAACATATATACATTTATTTTCAGAAAATTATTTAAGAGATCTGAGAATTCCTGGAGGAAGTGAAGAATGACAAATAATCTTACTGTTTTTCAAGAGAAGAATGTGACTTTACTGAAGTGTATGAGAGTGATGGCTAGGTTCTATTATCAACTTGGCACAACGTGTAATCATTTGAGGAAAGCGTCTCAATGAGAGGTCTTCAGCCTGAGAGAAAGTCTTTGGAGATTATCTTAATTAAGTTGGTTAATGTGGGAGGAACCAACCTACTGTGTGAAGTTCTGTTTCAAAAGTAAAGGTTCCTGAACTCCGTAAGAATGGAGAAACGAGCTGAGCACGAGCAAGCAAGAATGCATACATTTAATTATCTCTGCACTTGACCATGGATGTGCTGTTTTGGGCTGTTCAGTCTCCTATGACTATGACTCTCCAGAAGTAATGGAGTACAACCTGCAATTGTGAGCTAAAATACAGCTTTCTCTCCCTTAAGCTATTTTGTACTATGTTTTGTCATAGCAACAGAAATGAAGCTAGGAAAATGGGGGAGCTGACCCAAGTTAATTTGGAAATGACTAAAGGTAAAAAAATAAAAAATAAAAATAAAAATATGTACTTTGTTTGATTTTATAAGTAGTGTCCCACATTGACTAAGTTAATAATTCTGACACATTTATAATGTCTAATTAAGTATAAAAGATCCCATATGGGCAAAGCAATACATCACAGAAAGAACAATGTAGGAAACAACAAATGCTTCATTTCAGATAATATTTCAAAGTCATAATGAGAAATATATCATATTACTGACACAAAACATGAACATGTAGGCTAATTTAATAAATGGGAAGATGTAGAAATAAATCCATGGCATAAGCTACTGATCTATAATGGATGTGTGAAAAGAATACATGGGGGAGACATAACATCTTCTGCAAATGCTATCCTGATGTTGAGCAGCTACACATAAAACAATAAATGTATATTCATGTCTCTCTCCCTATCCAGAAATCAATTCTGGGTGAATCAAAGACCTTAATCTCAGACATAACACTCTGAAATCATTAGAAGAAAAACTTTAAGTTATGGGCATAGAAAATATATTTTTTTATAAAATTGTCATTAATAACAAAGGAAATAATCTCAAGAATAGATGAATATGATTACTTGAAATTTTAATCTTCTACACAGTGAAGGAAACCATCATCAAAGCCCCAGAGTAATAGAACAGTCTTTTATAGGTGAAAAATAAAATCTTTGCTAAATGTACGTCATACAAGTATATATGCAAAACAGTAAAAATTAAACATAAAACATTTTTAGCCAATAAATGGGCTGATGATCAATCAGAAGAGACACCTCTCAAAAAAACAAACTACAATGACTAATGAGTATTTGAAAATGTTCAATATTTTTAGATATCAAGAAAATGTAAATTAAAACTGCTCATACCAGCCCCAATGTCTACCATTTAGAAAAGCAAATGACATGAATATTGGTGCAGATGTGTGGAAGGACAGTACACATGTGCTGTTAGTGGGAGGTGAACCTTTGCACTCACTGAAGAAGCAGAACAAAGTTTTCTCAAGAACTAAAAGTAGAACTATCCATCACATTCCCCCAACTGTACCACTTCTTAATACTCAAAGGAACAAATGCCTACTAAAGAGATCCTTGCACATCAATCCTTATCTTTTCACTTTTCATGATAACTATGAAAAGAACTATTCTATATGCCCAGAAGCAGAAAAAATGAAATAAAAAAGTTACATATTTCTCAATGGACTCTTATTTAGCCATAAAACATAAAATGATAACATTTGCAGTAAATAGGGACAGAGCTGGAAAGTATTAGATTAAATGAAATAAATCAGACTCATAAAGACACTACATTTGTCTATCATATTCAGAGTCCTGATTCATGTGAGTATGAGGGTGAGTGTGTGTGCATGTGTGTGTGTGTTTTTTCTTATAAAATTCGGAAAAAAGGACCATTAGAGTAAAAGATATCTTCAAAAAGGAAGAAAGAGCAGGAAAAGGTAGTGGGGTTTGATGACGTGAAAGCAGGAGAAATGGAATTGGTAGAAAAAAAGATGGTTTAAAAGAGAGAAGTGGGGTGAATTAGAACAATAGATGCATGATAACTACATAATGAAATCATTATTGTATACATTAGAAAACAGTAAGAAAAAGATGGCTTGTTTGGTTATAGTGTGTCATGACTAAATAATTAACAGGACATTTAAAACTCATTTTTCACATGTTCATGTTCAGGAGTAAATGTTTACAATGGTTTCAATACTAAATAATTAAAAAATTTCAAATAAATTTTAAAATAACTTATTATCTTTACTTGTCATATGTATAAATTTGGTTCTGGGTATCCATATATGCTGAATTTCCCATTTTTCTTCACATAATCAGAAATTTATATGAGGCTACATTTTTAAAACATCAGCCTTTAATAAATTTAAAAAAAAGAGCAGTGCTATTGACAGCACAGCCTAGAAAACTTTTCTGCACATTGTCTGCACTAACATGACAATCAAGGAAGTAACTTTTTTTTTTTTTTTTTTTTTTGGTTTTTCGAGACAGGGTTTCTCTGTGGCTTTGGAGCCTGTCCTGGAACTAGCTCTGTAGACCAGGCTGGTCTCGAACTCACAGAGATCCGCCTGCCTCTGCCTCCCGAGTGCAGGGATTACAGGCGTGCGCCACCATCGCCCGGCAAGGAAGTAACTTTTATGTAGAAATTTCATGTCCTAATTGATGTGGGAGTGTCATATATCAATCTGTTGATTTCATTGGTTAAGCAATAAAGAAACTGCTTTGGCCCTCATAGGTTAAAATGGAAGGCTGGGAGAAAGAAGCTGAGTCAAGGAGTCGCCACGATTCTCCCACTCCAGACAGACATAGGCTAGAATCTCCCTGGTAAGCGCACCTCGTGGTGCTACATAAATTATTAGAAATGGGTTAAAGAGGCTGAAACTAAGGGGCCAAGCAGTGTTTAAAAGAATACAGTTTCCGTGTAATTATTTCAGGCAAAGCTATCCGTGCGGGCAGCCGGGTGCCGGGGAAGCATCCCCGCAGCTCTTATTTCAACACCTAATAACATAGAATTAACCAGTCACCAGGGAACAGTGAGAAGAAGTTTGCACAAAGTTACATCCTGTTTCTCAGTTTAAAGAAACAGAACTTGGCTATTAAACATAAGTAAAAATGTGTACATCCTTTTTTGTAAATATTTGTATACAAAACTGAAATACTATTATATAATATAGAAATATTCCAAAAATAGACACTACATTATGTTTTCATTTAAACATAATTATGTTGGGAATTTTTCTTTTAAACAAAAAATGATGATGCATAGGGGAAGAAAACTGCACAGCTTACTCATCAGGTAAATTTGGCTATCTTAGTACTTGAATATTTTTTTTAACAAGAAAACAGCAAAATTTAGAAGAAGCAGTGACATTAAGTGTTTAAAATCACTCTATGTATGGTATTTGTCTTTCTTAGATAAGTTTTATTAACTCTGTTTGATTGTCTCCAAATGTAACCATTTTCTTCCATATGGCATAACTTTGTTTTTCTTTATGGCAAAGAAAACACCACATCTTTGTTATCAATTCCATTGATGATGGATAACAAGAAGGTACCGAAACTTAGATTTCATGAATAGTTCTTCAATAAATATTGATCTTGAAGTAGTTCTGTGATTTATGTACCTGGAGTCCTTTAGCTAAAGACACCTATGATTGATACTGCACAGTCACACAATGCATTGACTATTAGGTTTTTGAGCAACCTTCACACTGACTTCTTTTGTTTTGTGACCAATTGACTTTCTGTGTGACCATAGAATTGGGTAGGGCTCCATTAACACTCTGTTCCGACTTGAATCTCTGCAGACACATGCTCGTTCAGACCTAGAATAGGCAACTACAGCTGGCAGGGATTTGAAATTGTAATTGCTGTGTTTTGAACATAAGGCAGAAATTTGCAAATGTTCTCCCTACCTTCCATTTTTGATGTTTTGCTTTTCTAATATTTCTTTTAGTTTGTGATGCAATTTTTATTTTCTTAGTCTCAATCTAGAGGTAAAATATTATTAAAAGGCAGTTTAGAAAAACTTCATTGGAAGTCAAATGCAGTGGTTATTGTATCAAAACACACACACATTTGTAATAATTTTTCTATATATTTTATTCCCAGAAGTGTTAGTTTCATATTTTAGCTTTGATCTTGGATTCATTCTGAATCAATATTTTTGGCTTGAAGTTTCTACATTTTTCTGATATTTTTATTTCTATTTTACTCTGACTTTCAGCTGAGAAAATTTTTGCTTACCTATACTCAAGTGTAAAGGAGCCCTACCCCTCATGAATGAATTGTTGGTTGCGACTGTCTTTGCCAGCTATTGTCTTTAGTTGTCTGCCCATTTGTTAGCTGGCCAGAGTCCATTCCAATTCTATCGTCACACAGAAGGTCAATTGGTCACAAAACAAAACAAATCGGTGTGAAGGTTGCTCAAAAACCTAATAGTCAATGCACTGTGTGACGGTGCAGTATCAATCATAGGTGTCTTTAGCTAAAGGACTCCTGGCTCATAAATCACAGAGCTACTTCAAGATCAATATTTATTGAAGAACTATTCATGAAATCTAAGTTTCGGTACCTTCTTGGTATCCATCATCAATGGAATTGATAACAAAGATGTAGTGTCATAGAGAGAGACTTTAGACAAGATATGAGATTAACATCATATAGTCAAGAAAGGGGTACTTTGGAAATGGTTAGGAAAGATTGTAGAGCCTCCAAAAAAGAAATGTTTTTCAGACACAACAGGCAATGGTATATATGAACTCATGGCAGTTATGACAGCATACTCAGAACCTCTGGAAGCTCAAAATAGAAAACACTGAGTAGGAAGAGGGGATGGGAATACTAAGTTTCACATAGTTCCATAGCTGAGGAACTCTTAGCAATTGATAACTGCTAGAAGAGAAAAGAGTAGGCATTTTCAAATATTGTGGTCTCTTGTCCATCAACCAATAATGAACAGTCTCACACTCAGGTACATTGGTAACAAAAAATATTAGACTTAATGGAATATTTTGAAATGAGTAAGCAATATTAGGTGAACAGGGAAAATGAAGGGAAGTGGATCTGGGAGGAGTTTAGGGAGAAGGAAAATAATCAAAATGCAATGTGTGAAATTCCCAAAATATTAAGGAAAAATATTTTTTGAAAGAAAGAAGAATTTAGTATTTTATAATTTAAAGCAGAATATGTTGTATGTTTTAAATACTCTTTGCAGCTCTTGATGTATTCATGTCAAAACTTTTAGGAGGGAATAGTTGAGGTAGGGTCTCACATAAACCAGATTGACTTCAGGCTTGTGTTGTAGAAGAGGAAGGTTTTGAACTGCTCTCCTACACCCATCTCTGTGTGCTCATATTACAGGTATGTGCCTAAAATCTTTTACTTCAGGAACTTTTTCTTATTACCAAAAATTTTCTCTTTAAGAATTATTACAAACTTTGAAAATCAAATTCAGTTATTTTTTTCTTTTTAAGACATGTGCATTATTTTATAATTTGATACAAAATACATAAAACTATAATTAATATTTGACTCCAAAAACAAGTATTTGTACATATTCTTCAGTAGCCTTACATACTCCAAACTTTCTAAATGAACACTTGATAGAATAATACAACAATGATGTGAAGAGAAAATGAGATTCCTGATGACCTTCAGATGTCAGAGAGTTAATGTGAAATTCTGAAAGGTAAAATCCAAGAAGTAATAACTGTAACACACAGTTGAGAGAAGTCAATTAAGTAAAATAGACCTTGTAATTTGTAAACTAAGTGGCAATAGACACAAAGAGAATACATATTTTTCATTATTAGAGTGTTTCTTATTCTCTATTCAAAGCTTTTTTCTGTATATATAAAATAATCAGTTTTCTATTTTAATATTCCTGGAAATTATCTCTGTTTTCAGACTTTATATAGTAAGGTAATAATTTACATTTAATCTGTGTTCTTCATTCTCAAGACATAGCAGAGTATTCCAACCTAATATCACACCCCTTCTCTTAAGGCTGAAGGATATACATGGAAGAGAAGGTGGAAATCTTGTTAAGAACCAGAGTTTTTTGACATCACCAAGTCAACAGTGTTCTGTAGGCATGATAAGACTCATGAACATATAAACTCTCGGAGAATAATTGTGGGAAGTGGGAATAAAACCTACAGAAGTTTTTGATCAAGATAAAATCCCAGCATGAAGAAGGGAAAGAAGTAGTTACAAAGTCCCACCCTGAACCAAGAAGAAGTTTGTTTGTACTTGATAGCTGCTGGGAGAGGGAAATCTTGTTTTCTTTAATGGGAAGTCACAGGGTATATACATTCTACAGGCAGGTCTTAAGACAAAACAGACTTTTTCTTTCTTTCATTTTTAGTATGTATATTTTTAGTTGTTTTGTTTTGAAGAAAGTGAAAAGAATGAAGTCCAGTAGGGAAGGTTGAAGATCTTAGAGGAGCTGGGAGAGGGGCAAACTCAAAAACAATTGCATGGAAAATGCAAAATGATCATAATAAACTGAAAAATCATATTAAATTTCAATAACTTCTAAAAAGTAGAACTATTTTTCTATAGAGTTGTATATAAACATCATGTGAAATAGGTTAATATGCTGTATATGTATATATTTTAAAATAAGAAACCAAAATAAAAATAATATTGAGGGGTTTTATGCTACCATTGATTTGATACTTTCTCAGCTGTTAGTTTACCATATCTTTATTTAAGATACATAAGGAAAGTCATTATAATTTATAAATTATTAAATATAATTTATTTTACATAACATCTTAGTTATATAAATAGTTAATAATAAATTAACTTATAAATTTAAAATATTTTAGCTAAAAATAACAGTGCTCTAAAGATACCAAATATGAAAAAATACATGTTCCTTCTACAAGGAAGAAGATAAAATGAGTCTAAAATAAAAAAAAAATCTTCCATAGACTTTACACTGTCTGTTCATTAGAAAAAAAATGATGATAAGTTTTTAAGGCTTAATTAAGAATTTTTCTTAAGCCCTATTTTCTGTAGTGTGTATCCATAGGAAAGTTACCTACTCATGAAATTATAGACATATTTGTAATAATATAATGTAGTGGTCAGTTTAGTGACTTGCAAACAGTGTTGTCTTAGTGACAGTGCTGATTGCGTAACTCCTAAAGTATTGTTTTAGAGAAGGAATTTTTCAGCAAATGATGTGCCATGTTGAAAATAGAAAACTCTCGGTGAAAATGCTCATCATTTCTGCATTCATTTTATTCTGAGATGGTTGAATATTCCAGGGCTTATAATCCCATTTTCATTCCAACTGTGCTCTTTATTTTTTTTCCCCTCCATGGCCACATTAGCAGCCCCAGCTTCACACTCTTTAGCTAGTCGGATGTTCAAAATTGTTGCTTAGCAACGGAATGCTGCACATTGGAACTCCATTTTTCTGATGAAAGTGACAGAAGAATGATAGTGACATCAATAGCTTTTGGATTTTTTTTTTTTTTACCTTAAGAGCGTAAGTAAGAGAAGATGATAGGAACAATGAAAGGAAAACTCAAAAGGCTGAAACAGAGGAAGGTTGGCTTTAAGGAGAAGATCTGGGACATGATCTCTAAAAGAGGACAGGGGATTCATAGAAACACTTATAATATATTAGAAACTAATGCAAACTCCAAATAAGAATTGCATGTTTAGAGGTTGTGTGTTTGTCAATGCTCTATCTACTCTGATAAGGGAGAAAACCAAAAATGTAAAGTAGTCTTGATCGTGAAATATAGATCAAATTATTGGTATGTCCCTAAACTTTCCAGATCCCATCTATTTCAGCTAATATTACTATTCCAGGTATTACTTTTGTCTAAGAATCAGAAAACTGTCTGAAATGAACATTTTTTTTGGCCTTTGAAACTTACTTGATGGTTCCAAAAGAGATGCAGAAGGAATAATAAAAAGGTAACAAGGATATTTGGCATTGAAATTCTACACAGAATCAAAAATCTCTTCTCCCATTCCACTTAATGAAGAGAGACCATCTCAGTAACAATGGTTTGAAAGAAAAGAAAAGCCTTTGGGTGATTTGAAAAGAAATAGGATATAAAAATGCAAAGGGATAGTAATGATAGACAGAATGTCTTTATTTCAATTTGAATGATTGTGATGATAAGTCAAAGTTATTTTTAAAATGTCATAAATACTACTGACAGAAAAACACTAAGCTGATAATGCTAATTATCTGCAATAAGTTGTCTTTTAAAATTGTTGTTTACCTCTACCTTCAGTGTTCTTCTCTGGGGAAAAGATGACAATGAAACCTGATTTTTGGAGTCTGGAGTTTAAATTAAATAGTATTTGTATTATCTGCCACATGATGTCTTTCTCCTGTGGTTTAGTATGTTCACTATGCACATAGTTCAAAATACTATCTTATAAGCTTTGTCATTTATAAAATGTAACCACTAAAATTTGAGTACTATAACAATATTGATGAGGATAAGCCACTAATGTGTGTGTGTGTGTGTGTTTGTTTGTTTTTCATTTTTTTGAGACAAGGTTTCTCTGTGTAGCCTTGACTGTCCTGGAACTCACTCTATAGCCCAGACTGATACTGAATTTACAGACCTCTGCCTCCCAAGTGCTACGATTAAAGGCATGTGCCACCACCACCCAGCTATATAATATATATATAATTGTTGTATGTGTGTATGTGTTAGTGTGTGTGATATTTAGGCATCCATTATGCCTAACGTGTAGAGGTCAAAAAGCAACTTTCAGCTGTGATTTATCTCTTTCAGCCATGAGATCATGGGGATTGAACTGAAGTCAACAGGCTTGCTCAGCAATCACTTATGACTGCAGAGGTATGTCTCTCTTCTCAAATAATTTCAAAAGATATTTCTTTACTTATGGTAATAGTACAAACTGATGCAGCTACCATGGAAATAAGTATAGAAGTTTCTCATAAATCAGGAAATCATGTAGCAGATGATCCGGATATACAACTCATCTTTATATACCCAAAGAAATCCATATCTCACCCTAGAGATATATTTTTATCTGTTTATTGTGGCTATATTAAATATAGCCAGAAAAATGAAACAGATTAGGTAGTTATCAACTGATGAATAGAAAATGAAAGTGAGGTATACAATCTAATATTTTATCAGCCATTAAGAACATTGAAGCAATGCAATTTACATGTAAATAGATGGAATTGGAAACAGACATTCTAAGTGAGGTGTCCCAGAGCTATAATGGCAAATGTCATTGTTTCTTTCATTTCTGGATTTTAGATTTGAATCTGAAGATATATGTATTTTGTTTGGAACTTCCACAGAGGTTTGGAAACTATGAAAGGCCCATAGGGAGAGGCATCCAAAGGAGATGAGATAGAATTCATTATTAAAAATAGTTAGAATAATAGGACATTGTTATTCAAGGTATTGTATATATTGGGATAGAGAAATAGAGAGCAGGGTGTAGGAGGGAGAAGGGGAAGCATTAACACTAAAAACCTTTCAAAAAATCATAAGAAAACCTACTACTCTATATGGAGTGGCTCTAAAATTCAGCAACAACACCCCATCAAGATATCAGAGGCTAAGGAACAAAACTGTCAATGCCCTGTAAGAGTTACATTTTACTTTGTTTAATAAAATGTAAATCAAGAAGAAAGCAAAGATTCTTTCATGAAACACAGTATTTCCCCATTCTACATTCTTTACATACCAGGATTAGTTCAGCCCTGTCTGTAATGGTGTTTTGTTCACATCTATGATAAGATTAAAGAAATGAGATACTTGAGGAAAAGAAATGGAAGGTGACAGATTCCATTCTGAGTGTCTTTGTGACTGCTAGTTCTGTACTTGGGTCAGTATTGATCATTCCTTCCACAGTATTTGAGTTTCTGGTCCTACGTTATAACCACTTTGGCAATGGCAGACGGAATTAGCAGGATCTGAAGATTGAGACATGTACTTTGATTATAATTTTTATAAATTAAGAGAAATTGTACAGCATGCCAGACTCTTAAAGTTAATATATAGGAGGATGTTGACCAGGAGAAAGGAAAATAAGCTGGCAAAGGTGGACAAAATAGTAATAGCAAATGGTAAAGTATTTACAATGTGTTACAAAATAATTTCTGCTTATTCGATTCATTTTGTTAACATTTAGGAAATATGCCCATTTTTTACTCACTATTAACAGAAGAAATTTGGTGTGTAGACTCCCCAGCACCCTAATGTTTTATACACTCAGATATCTCAGTTTGATCTTGTTTTGTTATGATTATTTTAATTTAAAAGTACTTTTATATTTATACTTTGAAAATTTCAAGAACTTATGAACTGTACTTTTATTTGCCTCCCATCCTAAATTTCCCTAGATTTTTCACTACTCATCTCTTGCCCAACTTCATATCTTCTTTTTGTTTCAAAATGTCTATTGAGTACAATTGGTGGTACCCACATGTGCGTGATTTGTTGTCATCCACTGGGGTAGGCATGGGCAGCCTAACAGTTGCCACTCATCCCTCAAGAAAGTGACTCCTTTCTTCAGCAACCATTAAAGGCTCATATCTCCTCAGGCAGGAGTAACGCCTTAGGAGCCAAGAGATTGGTCATGCAGATAAAAACTAGGTAGGGAAACTCTTAAGCAATGTGCTGGAACATTTCTTCTCTTTATTCAGGAAAGCTGATTCTGTGAACTGATTCAGGTCAAGACTTATTGGATCTGTAACAAGTCTTATAATTCAAGTCAGAGAGCTCTGTTTGGACTGGGTGCCTTCCTGCTGAAACAGATCAAATTGGACTTTGATAAGCTTCCAAACTAATTCACTTTTAGAGAAATCTTTATCAACCAGCCAAAATAGAAGTTTCTTGGAGTCAGATTTTTACAAATATTGTTTTGCTTGGTAGAAAGAAAATGAGTTAAGACAAATGAGAAACAATTTGTATTCATTAACAGCATGAGAAAAACCCACAAGGTTTCTTTGTCATTCCCCATTCCTTTTACTTTCTTATTTATTTATTTATTCACTTTGTTATTCATTTTTTTTTTTTTTTACAAATTAAAGGCAGACCAAGTAGAGCAGAAAACAGAATATGTCAAATGATCTCTTGACACAGGAAAGAAAGTTCTAGAAGACTCATGAAAGATGAGGTAGGCCACATGTGGGACTGATCAGAAGTGTGTAATTGGCATTTTTTATTTTGTTTAAAATAAAAGAAAAAAGAAACAGAAGTCATATTCAGCTACTAATCAAGTTGAGTGTTTGGGAGCTAAAATTATTGACTAGCTCCCAGAATTGTTTCTAGAGATATCAATCTTGTTTCCTTAAAAATCTGACTTAAAGTAAGGAGACTTCTTGGTTGTAATGAAGTACATGGTTTTTAGAACTGTCTTCTATCCATTGAGTGATACAGTTCAATTCTTTATTTGATCTGTCCACTGTCCATTTGGGTAAACTATCTCTGTTTCATTTTCTCTTATGCTAATTATGTCGATACATAGTTGCTGCTTGGCCAATGGTAGCCTAGTATTTCAGTACTACTAATGGATTGTTTGGATTCTGATATATTACAGATTCTTTTTTAATTCCTATGTGCTGAGATTAAAGAGCTATTTATTAATATAGTGTTTCCTTTATGTTTTTTCTAATTTCTCATTGAATTGATACAGTTCAAAAATACTATTTTCTTTTTCTGGGTTATCCAATGTATTAAGATGTGATGACAATATAAACACCATCCAGCAATACATTTTTATCACAACAAGGGTCTTATTAAGAAGAATTTCCCTCCATATACCACTTGGGATTATCTTTGGGAGATATTCCTTTGGATATGAGAAGGGACTAATTATGAATGCCTTGTAAAATAAATTTTCTCTAATATTCTAATGTCTTTTAGTCTTTACAGATATCCCTAAAAATCTTACGAAATTTTAATTTTATTACATTTTCAATTTGTTTGATGATCCAAAGGAACAGCCAAAAAATTGTTAGAGCCCTTGACTCTTAATCTATCTGCTAATTCTCTCTATCAATGGATTAATACTGATCCAATTTAAACCACACACCTATAGATCTGCAAAAACTAAATAAAATATCCAAACCCTTCAGTCTTCTTAATATATGCACTCTCTTCAAGGGCTATTTATAGTAAGTACCTTATCTTAGGAGACCCTTTAGAGTAATTATATAATTCTAAAAACAAGATTATATCATGGAAATATATTCTGGAAAGGACTTTCATCTCTGGTAGCATACCTACAATTGGACAGTCTGAAATTCTTCAGAAAATGAGTGATTGCCATTCATGTGCTTTGTAAACAAGTTCGGTAGGATTTTAAGGTCTCACCTCTAAGAAAATCAAAAATTGTGGCAGAAAAATAAACATTCTCTTTATGGCTATTGTCTTTATTTCTAGTGCTTAAAATTGTAGCCCAAAGAAGAAGAAATAAAATTACAAAAAAAGAAGCAAGACAAGATTAAACCTGTGAGAATGAACCAAGAGCCTTATACATAATCAGTCCCAAATTCACAGTGAAAACCATAAATATGTATCAAATTTATATGTGCAAATCTATCAGCCTATGCAAAGAAGCACTTGGAACCTTTATTGTTAAACACACACTTGGTCTAGGAATGGGAAAAGCTATAAAAGGTACTTTCTTTGTCCCACCTATTTTCCTATACTAAAGAAATAAGTCACCGAGTAAATAAAAACCTACTTTGTCTACAGAAAACACTGTCTTCAACTTCCCAGCATAAAAACAAAATGGATTCCAAACTTCATAACATTCTCATCAATTGTACTAGCTAGAAATACAGGGGAAAATGAATAGGGGGACCATAGTCCAGGTTAGAAAGCAACACATTGCAAAGCCAGTCATATACAAGTAAGTGTGACTAATATCTAGCCAACAAAACACATTTTCAAATGAGCAACATGCTGAACAAAACCTGGATTCCTTATTTTTTCTCAATTCTCATTCTTACTGCTTTCCTAAAATTTTCCATTTAAATTCTTTGTTATATTATCATTAAATCATGACAACCTTCTGCCTATTAAATAGTATTAATTTATAGCTGATCTCTCCTTCTGTTTCTTTAGTGGTTTGTTTCCTGATTTGTTGACTTATAAGAAACCCAGAATTGTGTGTTTATCTTGGGATCTTTGTGTGGTGTAGGAGGCCCTTCTGTATGTGTGTTGCTTTCATTGGTTATTAAAGAAACTGTCTTGGCCTAGTTGATAGGACAGAACTCAGGTAGGCAGGGAAGATAGAAGAGAATTCTGGGATGGACAGACAGGCAGATGCCATAAATCTCCAGCCTGAAAGGAATATAGGTTAGAATTTTGCTGGTAAGCCACAGTCACATGGAGATACACAGATTTAATAGAAATAGGTTAATCAAGATGTGAGAGTTAGCCAATAAGAGGTAGAGCTAATGGGCCAGGCAGTAATTTAATTAATACAATTTCTGTGTGATTATTTTGGGTGTAAACTAGCAGGGTGGGCGGGACAAAAAAAAGGGTCCCGCTCTCATACTACAATTGTGCCTTGACTTTCTAAGACCTAATTAAAGGTCTCCTTGCCCAGAACTTTGTAAATTCTCATTTGCCTCTGGATAGTCCTAAAATGTCTCCACGAAATCTTTCATTACCATATATTGACATATGTTATTCATATAAGACCTTTGGCATATTTTATACTGATGCTTTGCAACTACCATTGAACCATTAAATCTGCCTTTTATTGTCTCATGTAGTTACTCCCCTATCAATTCCTGTGTTATTTTGTGGGTTTTGTATGCATTTACTTTTTTCCTAACTTGTTTCATGGTGTATGTCACATCCATCTTGAGTTAGGATTGTGTGAGTGACTTGTCATGGTCTGTATACTCTCTCAGAAATACACATT
The DNA here is from genome assembly GCF_000317375.1 of Microtus ochrogaster. Classification (NCBI taxonomy): domain Eukaryota; kingdom Metazoa; phylum Chordata; class Mammalia; order Rodentia; family Cricetidae; genus Microtus; species Microtus ochrogaster. The sequence continues at coordinate 895,525 of NC_022009.1, read as the reverse complement.
ATTAATTGATAGTCACCTTCATGAAATAGTTGAAATGGCTTAAAAGTAATTGAGTTAATAAAATACAAGCTTTATACTAATCTCCTTAACTTCTGAATTAAATATTGAAGTGAATCTATGAGGAAAAGTTGATTGTCTATTTTAATCCATTTATTCAACTCAATAGCACAATTTTGGACTGTGAAGGTCAACTTTATATTATATATGGAATGAGTTTGGGGGAATTTTTCATTAATATCTAAGTTCTAATAGTAGTATGGTGTTAATTCCTAAGATACTTTTTAAGAAATTTGTTTATGATTTTGTTGACATTACAATACACATTTTTTAAATTCTATAAAAAATTTTATGTATTGATTTTAACATTGAATAGTTTCCTGTCATTTACTATTTTAGAGAATTTTTAAATAAGGTAATTTTAAATTAATTAATGTTTCCTACCCAATCACAGTTTTCCCTGAATCTCTAGTTACCTCCCAGTCCCTCCTTACAATCTCCCCATCCCTCCATCCACTCTTCCTCCTTTCTCCTCAGATAATGTCAGACCTTCATGTATATCAGCCAGCTGTGGCATATCAAGTTACAGCAAGCCTAAACCCCTCATCTCTATTTAAGGCTGAATGAGACAATCCAGTAGGAAAGAAGGGTTGCAAAAGTTGGCAATAGAGTCAGAGACAACCCTTGCTCCCACTATTAAAAGTCTCATATGAGGACAGCAAGCTACACAACTGTAAAATATGGGCAGAGGAACTGTCAGTCCCATGCAAGCTCTCATGATGTTTGTTTAGTCTCTGTGAGCCCCTGTGAGCCTTGGTTATTTGATTCTGCTTATGGTGTCCTTTCCCTTTCCACACGATTACCACAGCTTCAACTAATGTTTGGCTGTGGATCTTTACATTTGTTTCCATCAGTTCCTGTGTGAAGACTCTCTGGAGACAACTGGGTTCAACATCACTCTATGAGTACAGTAGAATACCATTAGGAATCATTTCACTGATTTTTTTTTATTGCCAGTCCTGTCTGGGTCTATTGAAGGTCTCTGTCATTCAGCTTCTGAGTTCTGGCCCTCAACACTGCCATGGGTGGGTTCCCTCTCATGGTACAGGTCACAAACTGTGTAAATGTATCACAATTTCTTTATCAATTCTTCAGTCAATAGGCATTTAGGTTATTTTCAGTTTCTGGATATTAGAAATAAAGCAGCTATGAATATTGTTGAACACCTAACCTTGTGATTTACAAAGTGATTATACAAGTATTTGTATCCCCACCAATGATAGAGAAGTGTTCCTTTTGCTAGACATCCTGGTAATATGAGCTGTCATTTGTGTTTTTGGTCTTGGCCATTCTGACAGGTTTAAGATGGATTCTCACATTCATTTCGATTTGCATTTCCCTCATGGCTAAAACTGTTGAACATTACTTTCAGTGTTTCTCAGCAATTTGAGATCCCTCTGTTGAGAATTCTCTTTAACCTTTAAGTTGAATTATTAATTTTGTCTATATCTAGTTTCTTGAGGTCTTCATAAATTTTGGTAATCAGCCCTCTGTCAAATGGTGAAGACCTTTTTCTATTTTGTAGACTCCTATTTTGTCCTTTTGATGGTGTTCATTGCTTTGCATAAGCTTTTTAATTTCATGATATACCATTTATTTACTGTTGAGCTTAGTGCCTGCAAGACAGGTGTTCTGTTCATGAAACTGTCTCCTGTGGTAATGTGTTCATGGCTATTCCCTAGTCTTTCTTCTATGAGATTCAATGTATCTGGCTTTACATTGATATCCTTGATCTGCATGGACTTGATTTTGTGCAGAGATAGAGATATGGATATATTTGCATCCTAAAGGAAGGTAATTTTTAATATTTATACTGGAATGTCCTAGAAATCATTGTCATCAAAGTTTTACAAAAAGTTGAATTAAAGATACCAGATGAATCTTGCTATGCTCAACTTTCCATATCAGGCTTTTAAGATGTAAATTTTATTTCTTGTCACTCACATACATCTTTCAGTTTGACTCTAAATTTATTACTTTCAAATTTGATCAGATGACTGAAATTGTTTCTCATCCTTCACTGAATTTGTTATAAGTTCACGGCAGAGAGTTAGTGATATGAGTAACTGAACCAATTTCCCCCTTTTCAAATACCATGGCCTGCAAACAGGAGTCAAAACTCTTCAGATGTGATTCTTATTAAGAAAATAGTCTTGAGAAAAAAATACAGTCAAAAATATTATAAACACATACTGGAAAACACTGTTATGTTTGAAAATTATTTTAAGATATGTGTATTAATTGAATAACTTCACCTAGTGATAAGCGTACAGCACCAAAAAGCAAAGTGTTAGCTAAATTTTGCTTTAAATGACACTTTTCCTTAAGCAAATGACTTTCATAAGTTTTCATGAAGTAATTCACTTTAAAGACAGCATTATGAAAAGAAACAGACATGATAAATAAAATAAAAGTTTTTACTATATTGTAGGATATCTTTTAAAAAGGTATATGTGCATATATATATATATATATATTTCATAAAGAACAATATTAGATGTCATCAGGAGCTATCTAAAGATGAAAAGAGAGAGAAACAGAAAAAAAATAAAAATTTTAAAATTAAGTGATAAATAAATGGCTGTTCCCTGGCTGTAGGTAGGTTCCCTACATGTAAGGGTAGAGCTTGCATTTGAAGGACATGATTTAGCTCCCCATTCATGCTCAAAGGACTCCAGCCATAGCATAAATTTTTTTTCCAAATTCAATGACACAGCTATGGGTAGAATACAATGCAGATAGCTGATGTCTTTTCATTATGTGGGGAAATTGAGTGATAAAGTATAAAAGGCAGCAAAACTTTGTGACAAAGGGAGACTAGACAACAAATCTTAATAATATGGAAATATAGCATTACCAACTAAATTTAACATCATTTAGTTTAATACTATATAATTGTATTTTTAAAGCACAGTAAATGATGTAATTTCTTAAGTTCTATTATCTTTTAAGTTTGAAATTCTATACAATATAGAAGGAAGAAGTGTTTTTACCTGACATGACTTTTATAGTATTGTGAACCCCTTGCAGGATGAGGATGGGTGATAAGAAACTGCATTTTATACAGGTGTAGATTCTCACAAAATTTATCTGTAAATTATAATGAAGACCCATTAATACCACCTTTGGGTATACATCCAAAGGATGTTTAATCGTGCCACAAGTACATGTGTTGAGGGAGCTGCAGGGCTGCGTCCCCGGCACCCCAGCTCCCGGCTCCCGGGTGCCTGCTAGCTTATGCCCCGAAATAATTACACGGACACTGTATTCTTTTAAACACTGCTTGGCTCATTATATCTAGCCTCTTCTCAGCTAACTCTCTCACTTGGACTAGCCCATTTCTAATAATGTGTGTAGCACCCCAAGGTGCACTTACTGGGAAGATTCTAGCCTACGTCCATCCTGGGTCGGAGATTTTGCATCTGCCGGGGAGAGGGGAGCATGGCCTCTGAGCTCACTTCCTCTTCCTCCCAGCATTCTGTTTTGTTTACTCCTCCCACCTATGTTTTAACCTATGAGGGCCAAGCAGTTTCTTTATTTTTTAACCAATGACCTTCCTCCATCATACATGTGCTCAACTATGTTCATAACAGCATTGATTGTCATAGACAGCACCTAGAAACTACCTAAATGCCCCTTGACCAAAGAATAGATAAGGTAAATACGCTACATTTACACAATGGAGTACTACACACCAGAAAAAATAACGACATCTTGAATTTTGCAGGAAAATGGATGGAGCTAGAAAATATCATTTTGAGTGAGGTATCCCAGACACAGAAATACAAGTATCATATATACTCACTCATAAGTGGTATTTAAACATAAAGCAAAGAAAACCAACCCACAAATCACAATCCTAGAGAACTTAGACAACAATGAGACACTAAAAGAGACATACATAGATTTAATCTACATGGGAAGTAGAAAAAGACAATATCTCCTGAGTAAATGGAAGCATGGGGACATGGGGGGGGAGTTGAAGGGGAGCGAAGAGGCAGGGAAGAAAACAGAAAAATGTAGAGCTCAAAAAAAATTAAAAAAAGAATTGAATAATACTCAGAAACCATGGAATATTAGCAGATTGACTAATATCAGAGTGACCAAAACTTAATTCACATAATTTTTCTGTATTTAAATCTGCACTGCTCATACAAATAAACAATATATTTTTCACTGTAGTTGTGTTTATGACATTATGTGCTTGCAGATTGCACATGGAAATCCTTAAAAAATATTTTGAAACCTCCACCTGCCAGCATAAACAGATGGAAGTCACCTTGTCCTGAATTTAAAGACTATATTTTTGAAAAAAATGTGAAAAAATTTCATTTATTTGTTTAATAGAGAAAAAGGAAATCAACTAACCAATTCTTAACTGGTCTCTAAGGGGGATGAAATGTTATTTTGTGAGATTCATGATTTATATTTAAATGGAAGGCATCATTTGTGTTCCTTTATAACAGAATTAATTTCAATACAAAAGGATCTATATGAGACACAGTACACGTACTTAATATACCTCTACTGAAATACAGAACCTTTCCTAAGTTTGTTATCAATGATGTATTGAACAAAATAGAATGAACAAATATTCAAAGGCGAGAAAAAGAACATCCCAAGGAGATGTCAGATGGCAATTTCAAACAATACAATTCACAATATCAATAATGTACATGCAACCAAATGCCTATTAACTGATCATATAGAAATCATGGTTGATGCTTATAATAGAATATTATTAAATTGTGTAAGATTTGATTCTACTGCATGTACTGGCTTTTTGGGAGCCTAGTCTGTTTGGATGCACACCTTCCTAGACCTGGATAGAGGGAAGAGGGCCTTGGACTTCCCACAGGCAGGGCACCCTGACTTCTCTTAGGACTGGAGAGGGAGGTGGAGTGGGGGAGTGAGAGAGAAATGTGGGGATGGGAGGAGACAGAAATTTTTAAGAAATAAATAAATTTTTAAAAAGAAAATAACATTCTTTTACTTGCAGCAATGTGTGTAGTTCTGAATGACATCATGGTAGACATATATGATAGGCACACAAAGACACATAACACCTGGTACCACCAAATATAGAGGTTTAGAACATTTATTTTGTATTAGCATGCAGAGGTAATAGAGAGTAGAATGAGGTGGGGAAGTAGTGGCTAAAGGGTACAAAAACAGAGTTAGGTAGAATTACATTCTACTATTTTATAGTATGGCAAGGTAAATGTGGTTAGAATTTATTTTTGATGTTTGAAATTATAATTACATTCCTCCCTTCCAATATATACTCTTCCATACTATATTTAAAAATTCATGACCTCTTTATATTGTTATTACATGCATATATGTATATTACAAACATACATATTCCTGAAGATAACCAGCTAAATGTGACTATCACATACTTCAAAATAACTAGAAGAGAGGACTTGGTCTCTTCCAACACCCAAGGGCATATACACACACACACACACACACACACACATACACACACACACACAAACACACATGAACAGAGAAGAGGACTTAAAATGTCAGAAGCTAGTTACCCTAATTTGATCACTATACATTGTGTACAAGCACAAAATTCTCATCATAGCCCATACACACACACACACACACACACACACAAGCACGCACGCACGCGCACGCACGCACGCACACACACACACACACATATATAACCTTTATCTGTCAATTAGAATAAAACTATACAATGTCAAGGTTTTGTGCTTGAAAATACCTTCCCCTTAATATCCTACAAAGTCATTTTGAGTAAACAGATTACCCTGGCTAAACTTATTTTTTGTTGTTGTTGCGGGATTTGAATGAGGATATCCCCCATAGACTCTTATATTTGAATTCTTGGTCCCGAGTTAGTGTAACTGTTGGGGAAAAGGATTTAGAGGTGTGGCCTTTGGGAGTATGTCACTGGGAATGAACTTGAAAAGTGAGGCCTAGTGATGCAGGAGTTCCCTCTGTGTGCTGTGATTACTGTTAATGAATAAAGAAACTTCCTCAGCTTTTTGATAGGGCAGAATTTAGGTAGACGGTGGGGCTGACAGGAGAACTAAATGGAATGCTGGGAGAAGAAGGGCAGTCAGAGAGACGTCATAGATGTGCCACTGGAGATAGACGTGCTCGAACTTTGCTGGTAGGCCATGACTTAGTAGTGATATACAACTTAATAAAAATAGGTTAAATTAGTATGTAAGTGTTAGCCAATAAGAGGTTAGAGCTAATGGACCAAGCAGTAATTTAATTAATACAATTTCTATGGGGTTATTTTGGTTTGGGGCAGCTGGGATAAAGAAGTGGCACCTCCTTCTACAGCCTAGTCTGTCTCCTCTTGTGTATCACAATCCAGTTCTCAGTTCCTGCTCCAGGGCCTTACCTGCCTGTCCTCTACAATGTCACCATGATTGACATTAACTCACGCTCTTAAACTATAAGCCAACCTCCACTTAAGTGCTTTAATATTAAAAAAAAAAAAAACCTTGGTCACGATGTCTCTTTACAACGGTAGAAAAGAAATTCAAACAATTTGCTTCTGTGAAGATTAATATGCAAACACTGGGCATGGGAAAATTACTCCTCTGCTAAAAACATGCAACCAGAACAAGGCAATGACTGGAATCCATCTTACCCATTCCTAAATCCAAACATAAACAATAATAAATAATAATACAAAATTGAAAAGAAATATTACAGAGAAACCCAAACACATAAATGTAAAAAGATAAAACATACAGCTCTCCATTTTAAAAAGCTTTTACAAAATAAATATTTGTGATTTTTTTTGAAAATTCTGTGATTCATCTTTGAAATCATTCCCACACAGAATTTGGTAAAGCATTAAGCTAATTTGCATAATTCCAAATTCAACTTGAAGAGAGATGAATGAGACAAATGTTTATAAATATTTTCAGCCAGTCATTTAACAACATATATTTGTGATTGGCTTATTTTTTTTTTTACAATATCTTAAACAAAGGCTATTCAGAAGACCTGGTGCTAAGAGCTTCATTTGGCCCTCATCTGTGCCCATTTTCAACTCAAAGGCAATTGTAGTTATCCTGAACACCTGCCTCTTTAAATAACAAGTTGACTTTTGTAGATCCCATTCTTTTCTCTGTATTATATCTTGTTTTCATGTTTAGGTGGCTACATAAAATAACACAAGAGAAACTAGATTTTAACATGATACATTTGAAAAAATCAAAGTTACTTACAGAAAATATGGATCATTTGAATATATGTTTCAGCATGTTTAGTAGGATCCGTTATAATAAATAACAAATAAATGATAAATGTTAAGGTCAATTATGACAAGACACATCCTCTTTTTTTGCTAGATATCCTCATAGGATAGACAATGCTATCTCATTCTGGAAGATTGAATTTTGGTTTAGCAGAATCAATGTGAAAGAAATTATACAGAAGTATTGATAAATGACAAAACTTCTGTACCAAATTAGTGAGGAAAGTCAATAAAACTACAAAAATGCCCTTTTACAAACAGATCACATTTATTTGAAAAGCAGCACATTGTCCTATAATTTACTTAGGAACGATCATTCCTTGTATCTACTACTATTTAAGACATCTAATCATTTCAGCCTTCAAAGAATATTGTCAAATCACTATGGATGGAGCATCCCATTGCGTTTGTAGTGGCTGTTAATGTTTTATTGTGAAATGACAACAGACTCAAAGGCAATCAAAACCTAAAACAAGCAGGAAGATCTATAGCTGTCCTTTGTCCAATTTGCTAAATAGGTAGGAGGCTGCAGAACCACAGTAAAACTTCAAAACCTTAAAGTTAGCATTACAAGTTTCTAGACAGACTATTCCGATTTCACTGGTTTTGACTGTGAATCTGTAAGTGTGAGAATCTCTGTATAGTTATATCACCAGTATTGCTTTATGAAGGCCCTTGTTATAATGATAACACAGAAAAATAATTGCAAGACTTACATGCCAGGCTAGGTATGGCCTATACATGCCTATAATCCCATCGCTTGGGAGGATGATGAAGACAGGCCTAGATCACATAATAACTTTCAGGCTTACTTGAGTTTTTCATAGCAAACTCCTGTATTAATCTGCAAACAGAGGGTAATAATGTGCAATTATATGGCACATGTTTCCATTCTGTATGTCCTATCTCTAGAAACTGGTAACCATAGTTTTTCTTACTGAAAGAATACTACATAAAGGAAATACATACGGTCAAGAATTAATTATTTCTCACTCAAATTTATTTAAAGTTCACTTAGGTTTCACATCAGCAATCTACTAATTGTTATGACTCTGTGACTTCTCTGCTAAGGAAGTACCTGGCACTTAATGCCAGTCCACTTCCCTCCCGAGGAAAGGCTGGCTTGTGTCCACATGGAAGCTATTATAACTGAATCTGCTATGATTCTTCAGGTTCAGCTTTTCATGTCAAAGCAAGTATTCATGTATCTGATGAAAGCACAAAAACGCAATTGCCAGTTCATGTGATACTAGTGAGTTATGTCTTTAAGAACATACTGGATGACTTTGACAGCACTTTAAGTACTTGAGAGTTCCACCAAAAATGTGGAAAAAAAAATCTTATCACCATTTCTCATTCTAGCCAATCTTCTGAGTGTACAATGACTCTGGTCTTGATTTGCATTTTCCAATGATTGGCAATTTTGGAGAATTTCCTTATGGTAATTTTTCACCTTTATACCCCCTTTCAATAAGTGCCCAACTAGCATAGTCACTTTCTAAAAAAACTCTCCTTAGTTTGTACCACTGTGTTTAAAGATTTCCAGACCCAAAGCTTTTGTTATATAACTAGCAAGCAAATGTTCTCTCTTGTGATGGATTTTCTTTGTTGTTCTCTTGGTGAGGTCTTTCTTTACTCCAAAATTTTTCATTTGGTATATCCTAATTTGTGATGTTATACACTTTATACATCATGCTTTCAGTATCAAGTCTAAATCATTTCCCCTACACCTATATCTTAATGCCCCCCATTATCTGCTTTTCTTTCTAAATACTAGGCTCACTTTTAATTAATTTTTATAAATACAAAGGGTCATTTTCAATTGCTGTGGGTACCATTGCTAGAAATTATTGTTACCCTTCCTACTAACGTCATTATCTCTGTGTTAGAAAGCAGCTAGGTATATTTGACAGCATCAGGTTCTTTATCCCATACATTATTTATATGTCTCTCCATGAATATCACACTATCTTGAGCATAGTCACCATTATACCAGTACATTTATCACAGGGAAAATCATTCATTTCATTTTACTCTTGTTTTACAGTATTATTTAGCCATACTACATCTTGTAATGTTATAAAAATGTATACTACGCATGTATATGTCTGCAAAATCTAGGATGCTGAGAAAAGATATATTTGCCCTGTTCTTGACTGGGGAGGGTGTTCAGTCTTTCACCATGGTGTTCGATATTAGTATCTGGAAATTACTACAAATATCCTTTATTAAATTATTCTGCACACAATCCTTGATTGGGGAAAATGTTTACTACGATGCTTGATAATTTATTATATTATTCTCTTCCCAATTTTCTTAAGTTTAAGTGAGTATTGAATTTTGTTTAATACTATGTGACTCCATAATATGTACAAATTTTGCCACGTAGTTTTAATGGTTAGCTTGTCAAAATGATGGATAGCATTGATTAGCTTTCAAGTATAGAACACATCTTATTTCTAGTGATATCTCCTACTAAGCTACAAGATTATAATTCTTTGTGTAACTTATTAAGAAATATTGATTAGTGAAATTTTTTTACTGTTTTCATTTGTGTTGAAAGAGCTGCAGAAATAGTTTAGAAGAAATATCTTACATTTTCTTTCAAAAATATTCAAAAGCAGAGTTAGTGTTTAAATTTTTGATAGAAATCTCCCATAAAATTATCTGAATATATTGAGACACTAGGGGTTAAAATTTTTTATTTCTCAATTATGGCTCCTCTCTTTCACTTTTATTGATTTCCTATGTGATACTAGAATAGTTTTAGAATATTACTTGATGATAGTATTCTTGAAATATGGCAAGTTTTGTGGTGTTACTTTTTAAATCTTTCATCTTGATTTTTATAGATATTGCTATGTGTTTGATTTAACACAATGTATATCTTAAACAAGAACTGCTTTGGTGAAGTTTAGGCACTGTATTTCCATGTAGGTATGTTTAGAGTCTCCAGTTCAAGTGTTCCTCCAAACATGTTGAATATTAATTATATCAAGTACTATAAGCTTTCATTTTCAGCTAACTAAAATGACTTTGTATCTGATGATGGAAAGGAAATGCATAATTCTGTATTTACCACATTATTGATTTTTCTTTTCTTTCCAAATTTCTGAACACTGATCTGGTTTCTCTTTATTTATGTTTGAGTAAAGTTCCTGTAGCCACTTTTTAATATTAGATTCGCCAGCAATAAACTTGTAGTTTCCTTTCATTGAGAATATCCTGTTTCTTCTGTCTTCATGATTGATGGATGTTTTTCCTGGGTATAAATTTTAAAATCGTGGCATTTATTGTCTGTTTTCTATAGCTACCATGAGAGTTCCTCTACCGTTTAAGCCTAACTGACTGGGGACATCGCCTTGGGCTCCTGGGAGCCACTCTAGGTTCAAGTCTCTTGCCAATCATAAGGTGGCTCCCTTAACTAAGAATTGTGCTTCCGTGCTCCCCTATCCAACCTTCCTTTATCCCAATCATCCTTTTTCCCCAAGTTCCCCCCTCCTTCCCTTCTAACTTTTCTCTCCCCATCTCCCCTTACCCCCATCCCACCCCACCCCCAAGATCCCAATTTTCTCCCTGGCAATTTTGTCTACTTCCCATAGCCAAGAGCATAACTATATGTTTTTCCTTGGGTTCACCTTCTCATTTAGCTTCTTTAGGTTCACCAATTGCCCCTTATTTATGGCTAGAAACCAATTATGAATGAGTACGTCCCATGTTCATCTTTTTGGGTCTGGGTTACCTCACTCAGTATAGTGTTTTCTATTTCCATCCATTTGCATGCAAAATTCGAGAAGTCATTGTTTTTTACCGCAGCGTAGATAATTCTTAACGTTCGAGTAATTTCTTTTTTAACAAATTTTATTGGTTATTTGGAAATTTCATATAATGCACCCAAATCACAATTTTCAGTCCTCACAAGTCTACCCCCAACCTTGTAAACCCCCCTAATAAAACAAAGAGAAGAAAAATAGAAAAAAATACCAAACACAATTTAATAGTTATATGCCAATGCAGTAAGCCAGATCAAGTCGAACTGAAAAAGTAAAAGAACAGGTTTATTTGAACAAAGCAACTCCCGGGTGAGATCTTCAGCCCCCAGATATTAAAGCAGACAGAAGAGGCAGGAACAGTCACATAGTTAAACTAAATCAGGGAGCTTATATAGGAGAGGAGTGATGATGTGCCCTCCACAAGTTGGGTTTGTAAGCAAGTACGGTCAAAAGTTGATCACTGTAAGCATGGTCTTGGTCTACTGGCAACTTCAGAGAAGGAGCTGCCCCAGCTGCCAAAAGTGTGGAATTGGGCTTATTGGTGCCTTTGATTTGTTGGAGATTCTCTGAGAGGGTGGGGTTTGGTGAGAGAGGAATTGGGCTTTCCGGGTCAAGCAGGAGTGAGCTGGAGGTTCCACGTGAACATTGTAATGTCCATATTCTCACTGGAGAATGTTCAAACTCCCAGTGACCAGGCCCTTAAAGAAGACAGTTTTTCAACATTGTCTTTCTTCATGTCTTTTGATTCAAATTGTGTATTTTTCTATATTTTGTAATATAATGGATTTTTTTGTCTCCTGGAAATGTTATGAAACTCTTGAGTCTTTATGCTCACTTTCAAGCTATCTCCTGACTTACCTGTAGCAGTAAGCAGATGGGAGTGATGAGGTACATCATGTAAGTTTTTGGGAGCCAACAGGGGGTATAAGCATTCAACAGCTCGCCAAGTCATCCACAGAAACAAGTTCTGCTTCACACTCATTGTTATCATTTCCTCTACATGAAGGATAAGTTCACTTTCTCTGCTGATGTCTCATGGCACAAGGCAACGGAGAATCAAGGGGTCCATTTGTACCACCTTCTTCCTACAGTTAAATTTCAAGAAAGGCATATCAATTCAGTTATCTTAATATAGGTACATACATTTGAATATAATTAATGACTTTGAACTTATATTATTGTTGCCTCATTCTTCTGTGTCCTGTAGTTACAGGAGTACACAATCACACCCAGACTCCAAACACAAAAACTTTGATCAATAAAACCGAATAAAGGAACATTAAATTATGATCCCAGTGTGTGACACAAATGCATACAAGTTCTAGTATAAATACTAAAGAAGTTTACCTATCTCTATGCTGAGGTAATCCAAATCATTTAAGTAGAAACTCCACCTCAATTAGGTGGAGAAGAATTTCTCACTTTTTAGAAAACGTTAAATGAGAAAACAGAAAACTCTGTCAAGGCCTAATATGGCCATAAGCAAAGGCAGTAAGCCGCAGTATCAGCATCTGTGAGTCAATTTGAGTTTATAGGTTCTTGACAGGATGGAATAAAAATCCTCTCAGAAGCAAGCTGGTTAGAAGTTACAGAGGTGAAAGATACTTTTCCCAAGTCTGACAACCAGAGTTTGATCCACGTGGTGGAAAGGGTGAAGCAAATCTCACAGTAGTGCTCTGATGTCCACATATGTAACATAATATGTGTAGATGTGCATGGGTTGGTGGACACACACACACGTGTGTGTGTGCACCCCTAAATATTTTTTAAAATTAAATACTTTCTTTGTAAACCCAAACCCATGAAAACACGGGACAATTTTGAGACTAATCACAGTTGAGAAATTTACTATAAAATACCTTAATTGAACTCAGAAAGAATGTGGTTTGTTTTCTCACATGTCAATTTGTCAAGAAAGTAAAAGGGAGCAATGAAAGTCATGGAAGAAATGTGGAGATAAGGCCATAGAGAGCATGCCATATGCAGTATGAAATCAATACAAAGAAAAGATTCACCTCTTACAATCAACATTCCCCTAATGAGCTCTTTTTAAGTCAAAAATAAAATAATATACAAAAGAAGTGATCTTCAGTACTATTTTATAAAAAAAGAAATTCTTAGAAACCATAGCCAACAGAAATTTAGGCAGGATATCTAAGTGAAATATATTCTGAATGTTAGTTATTCTTGATCATAAGAAGAACATTATCTGAAATTTGAAAGACCTGAAATAAAACATTGACCCTAGTATGTAGTAAGGATAAACCAATAATGTCAGTCTTGACTTATTGGTTGTGACAAATGCATACTATTTCAGATACTAACAATCAGAGCCTTTAGTACCATGTAATATTTCAGTGGACGAGTCATTTTTTGTAAACTAAAAACTCTTTAAAATTAAAACCAAACAAAAATAATATCACAGCTATTAAAATTCTTGTCCCATCTGACACTTTAAAGAAAAATAAATGTTTTGAAGGTATTCATAAAGTCTAATTTATTCCTCCAAAAATCCCATGGTGTAGTATTTTAAGATCTGAGCCTACTCCTCCATGTATTATATTACGCACATAAAATTAATATGAAGTTTTACCTTACTGTGATTATTTGCATTTCAAACTTTTACTACAATATTGAAATTTAGTATAATTTTTTTCTGTTCTTATCTTCAGTTCTGACAACACTCTGAAATGAAACTTTTCAATTACTATTTTGTGTCAATGGTTCAAATAGAAAGGATTCTAGCATCCATAGCAACAGCTTAGAAATGAACGTTAGGCATTTTCGTAGCTACTTTCAAGGTGATCACTGAATGAAGAGGCCATATTTGTTCTCATTTTATTTTTCACTACAATTCCATGTCTCTGGGAGGAAATTGATTTGGCCATGAAGCTGAATGAGCAGAGAATGGAATTTATAAGAGTATCAAAGAAGCAATTGAGACCAAAGTAGTCTTCTAGTGCTTTACAGAAAAATTCCCAGGAGCCTGAATTTTCTATGTAAATCATAAATGCCTTTTACGCAGAGGTAATCAACATTTTAAAAAATATCATCTAGAGGAGAAAATTCATCCTTGATAATGATACCAATAATATATACATTTTGAGCCTTAAAGTTGTATTGAGGAAAATATATACTGCACAACAGTGTTTGGAAGATTTTATAAAAATATTCAGCAGGTTGTAACAAGTCATCATTTACGCTTATTAAAAGGTTTCCTATTTTTAGAAACTTTCCATTAACACCTAAAGATGATGAAAAAATTGGGCACTTTGCCCTCTCCAACTTGGCCAAATGCAAAACACCATGACCTCATTGATTCAATTGATTTAAAAAATGTAAGCTGGACGGTGGTGGCTCATGCCTTTAATCCTAGCTCTCAAGAGGTAGAGGCAGGCAGATGTCTGTGAGTTTAAGGCCTGTCTGGTCTAAGAACTAGTTCCATATCACGCCCCAAAACTACAGAGAAACCCTGTCTGGAAAAACCCATGTTCACAATGCTACTTTTGCTGTTTCCACAAAGAAAACTAAGACAAGAGAATATTAAAGAACTGAAATAGTTGGGAATGTTAAGGTTGAACTGACAAGGGATTTTTCTGTCTCTAAACAACCTCGAAGAAAGTTGCTCCTTCCCAATAGATACATTGAGGGTTCAAAACTGTCACTCATAAAGATCAACAGTTTATGTCTAAAAGGGGAGAAGAACCTATATTTCCAATTAGAATTTTATTGATTCTTTGAAACTCTAAGCTATGTTTTCTTAACCTCTAGGTACTATTAACTTTCAAACAGAAAGTTCTTGTAGGGAGCTTCTATTCAACCATCTTGAGGTTTAACAGCATCCTATTAATGTACATTCTAGATGCCTGTAGGATTACTTTATTTGTAGAATTGAAATGGAATGTGACTCAGATGATTCCAAAGAACAAAATTGTTCTGGACAGTCATGGGATTTCAGCCAAGTTAACATTACCTGACTTGAGTTCCAGGGTTAAGTGCAATCAAAAGATAGTTTGTTAATCTCATAACATGTGTGCCATTATTGCAGTAGTAAGCATATCTTGTTAATGCAGTTATTATTGTAGCTAGCAGTTGTTGCAATTAAGTGAGATTCAGGTGACTTTTCTCCCCTGGTATCTTTCATGGAACTCTTCTTCAGCATAATGAAACCCAGTTAGGAGGGACGTAGCTTCAATATTGGTCCCAGCTTATTTCTTTCTGTGTTCTGTGACTCAAACATCTTGTGACTTCAGATATAGGACCCTGCTGTCAAATTCTTGATATTAAAAAAATATCAATGCACTAGCTTATAATATTTTGAAGAAGTATGTGAGATCCCTAACTGAGCAATTCAGAAAGAGCACATTCATACCTGGCATAGATAAATTTTTTGATGGCCTGTGGTGGCTGTGCCCCACCTCCCGTTTTAGAGAAAGTCTTTTAAACTGCTTTTACACATGTGTAATTAAGTATTTGGGGAAGCTTCTACAGTAACAGTTTTATAGATGCCCTTGTTAAAAGAGTGTTAGTTATATTCTTATACTCCTTTATTTTCCCTCCTTTGCTCCATTTAACCCTTCTTATCCCACTGTTTCCCTTTCCGGGCTTTCATAACTTGTGCAATCGAACCCCTCTCCTTGATATGCACCCCACAGCCTCTCACCGGTTTCTTGACCTCTTGGGTACTATGCAGAAAGCTATGGTAGACATTTTCTGTTGTAAAGAAGTCCACTTGTTTGTCCTGGCCATCCAGAACCAAAATAATCACACAGAAAATGTATTAATTAAATCACTGCTTGGCCTATTAGCTCTAACTTCTTGTAGGCTAGCTTTTACATCTTAATTTAACCCATCTGCATTAATCTGTGTATCACTGTATGGCTCTGGCTTACTGGCCACATAGACAGAAAGACCCCCTACACCAATTTTCTGCACACACTATCAACATTTTCATTCAGATAAGGAAGGAAATATTTTCCATTTTCAGGAGCACAAGAAAGGATTTGTCATTTGTGATGAGGTATTGGGGTCCTTGCCATGACCGTGGCTCTATCAAACAATACAGTCATTTGGAATATATTTAATTACTATAGCTATCAATTTCATAATTTAAACTTACTTTTTGGTTGTACAATATCCCCTGTATATAGGAATCATATTTTAATAATCATATTTTAATTATCCATCCATCAGTTAACCCTCATCTTGTCTAATTCCATCAGTTAACACTCATCTAGGCTGTACAAGTTTGCATTCCCAGCAGCAATGGATGAGTGTTCCCCTTACTCCACATCCTCTCCAGCATAAGCTATCATTGGTGCTTTTTATTTTAGTCATTCTGACAGGTGTAAGATAGTATCTCATAGTTGTTTTGATTTGCATTTCCCTGATAGCTTAGGAAATTGGACATATCCTTAAATATCTTTTGGCCATTTGAAATTCTTCTGTTGAGAATTCTCTGTTTAGTTCAGTACCCCCATTTTTAATTAGGTTATTTAGAAATGTAATGTCTAGTTTCTTCAGTTCTTTGTATATTTTGGAGATCAGTCCTTTGTCTGATATGGGGGTATGTGTTCGTTTTATTGGTTAATGAATAAAGAATCTGCATTGGCCTGTAATAGGGTAGAATAGAACTAGGCAGGGGAAAATTAAAATGAATCCTGGGAGAAAAAAAGGTAGAGTTAAGGAGACAAAAGCCAGCTGAAACCTTGCCAGTAGGCCCTGAGGATCATGGTAAAATATAAAATAATAGAAATGGGTTAACTTAAGAGATAAGAGTGAGTTAGAAATATGCATAAGTTAATAAGCCAGACAGTGATTTAAATAATATAGTTTCTGAGTGATTATTTTGGGATTTTGGGTCAGGGCAACTGGGAACGAATGAATGGCTTCCTACTACAGATATAAATGTGTGTGTGTGTGTGTGCGCGCTCATGCATGCACACGCATACAAGCGCACATATATATGTGTGTATGTATATATGTATATATGTGTGTATACACACATATAAATCTATATACATATGTGTGTATACATGCAAGCATACACACACATACATGTGTTTTTTTCAGACTTAATTTTTTCATGTTTTGGAGCATATCAATAATGTTTAATCTTAACCACTTTAAACATAGACTCTGATTTAAACTGATCATGTAAATGGCTTTATGAGTTACCGATAAAGAGGTAAATGCTAATTTCATTAACTGACAAAAATCTTTTTGATCCTATGATAGTGAAAAATGTAATGTTTACAGAGGGAAGAACAAATATAAATTTAATTAAGAATATCAACTATCCTGGCAGTTGGAAGTTTTTATTACTGTGTAATTAGAAGTGTACAAAGAGGCTAAAGATCACAAAATGAATGAAGATGATAAATTTTACAAGGAAATTTTCATGCCAGTGTGTACCTAGAATCACAGAAGTGAAAAAGGAGTGTCATTTGGACAATGCAGGTTAACATACTCTGCAGAAAGAGCTATCTATGACTTACCTCCAAAAACATTACTCTTTCCTCACCACAATCCAAGACTTCAACTTACAATTAATGGCTCTGCAGTTTTGGAGCCTAGCTTTCTACTACAATACTTAGGGTTTTTTTTTTTTTTTGGCTATTTTCCAATACTTTAGGTTGTCAAAATTACTTCTTACAATTTGCAGTGTACTGGTACTACATGTATAAATTGTGTAGAAATGTCACTGTTTTTACAACAGCTAAGGGAACCACAAATGGAGGCAACACTCGGATATTAGAAAAATGTGGAAGCATTGATTACAAAAAAAAAAAAAAAAAAGCCTAAACTAGTAAATGAATACCAGTCAGAATAAAAAGAAATAGTATGGAAAACCTTGACAGAAGTTTTGGATTCTTTAGAAAGGAAAAGAAATTCACAGGAAAGAAACAGATATAACAAAAGAAAAAAAATAAAGCAAACTAAAGTTGTTATTCAAAGTGTGGCTCCCAAACAATCTGCCAGTCCTCAGGTGAGCATTACCTGGTAGCAGAGATGAGCAGCTGAAGCCAGATACAGATCAGCTGCACAGATAAGCCAAGTGTCCCACTGGCGTTCTTTTCTCGTATGATTTTTGAAGGAACAAAGAAGTGCATTGATTTTTGTTTCCTACTCAGGATCCTTTTTCTGTTGTAGACCAAGCAGTTTCAGTATCATTACATCAATAAAGCTCACTGGTCATGAATTTAAACAAAATCTTATCAAGCCTGTTCTGAAAATTGGGAGGAGTGAAAAAACTGATACTATCTGACCCATATTTTTTATGTAACAGACAATTAAAACATCAGAAATGCATATTGAAAACATCAGAGTAAGGAAAGTTTTAACTATATTTAAATCAAAGTTTTAAGCTCTAAAACTATTAGCAGAATTTGCTTTTTATTTTCTTGAGGGAATAGGGCATAAAGAAGATTAAACAAGACAAACATTCTCTATTTTTAATTGCAAACCATTCAACATTAGAGACAGAGAGACAAAGAGAGTGTAGGGAGACCGAGAGATGCTGTAGGAAAAGTTACCCACCCACTTGGGTGTGTCCTCTGATACTATAGATGCTGATGTAAGTGCATGCGTGGTCATCCTCTCTTCCAGCTGCAGAGTTCAGTTGCTGTTCTCCGTTCGAGCAGACGACTGTGATCTTTGAGTCTACCCCTAAATAAATAATCCTTTATTATACTCAATTCTGAACCAATGTGGGATTTCTTTTTAGCATCCATCTTCAGAGAGAGATAGAGAAAGAGAGAGAGACAGAGAGGCAGATAGAGAACAACAATCCATATGGGTTTGGCAGCAATAATTATTTTCTTAGTTTAGACAGCTATAAGGATGAGACAGAATTACAACTTCAAGTCTAGCATAGGCTACATAGGGAGGCACTATCACACACATTCACACACACACACTCACACATACACGCATATAGGCACAAGTACACACATGCACACAGACAAATGTACATAAGGCACAGTTGCAAACACACAGAAGCATGGGTACACACAGTCTCACACATACACATGTGCATGTGTACATGCACACACACACAGGTGCACCCACGAGCTTCCAGAGAAAAGAATGAGTTTTGATAATATAATTTCACACATACTGAAAAACATCTAAGACATAATTTATAGTAAAATAGATAGATCAGAAGCAATTAGAAGCAGGTAAACAACGAGGAAGGAGGTTCAGCATTAGAGAAAAGTAAACAATATTAGGAAGAATCACAATAAACTTTGTGATGAAGGGAGAAATATAATGCCGAAAATGTCTTATAATTTTGAATATGACAGATATTACACACCAAATTTGACAACATATGGTACAAATATGGCAATACCCTGTCAATAAAACTAAGAACTTTTAAATACCACATCGTAGAGAATGCACAGCTTGGTGAAAATTATAAGTACTGAAAATTTGAGGCAAACATACAACTCGTTATTTTTAGCAACCTACATCCAACAAGAAGTGCAGCTTTGAAAATGCATGGTAAATATGTGACTTGATTTTCAAAAAAGAATGATGCTTATCTGTCTCTGTACTGATTTCTAAATAACCCAAAATAGCAATCCAGCCTCCTGCTGAATGTTGAGGATCTTAATTAGAGAAGGTAGGGCTGACTGCTGTAATTGAATTACAGTCTTTTTAAAATGGAATTCTTGCCTCATTCTCTGTTCTTTATTGATTTTCTTTTATAAATTTTACTGCTGAATCCATTCTAATCACTACATCAGTTAGAAAAACCCCACTTTCCAATACCAGATCAATTATAGTCATACAATCAATAACTGGTACTCTTTTATTAAAAGAACAAAAATAAAGAGAAAATTTGCTAAAGTATAAAAGCATAGTAATCTTATACTTGCGTTAGAAGACAGCTAACTAACCTTGAAAATACTCACTTTGGATATAAAATACAATGTTAAAATATTTGCACTGAAATCACAATTTAAAGTAGTTATTTGTGTCTATGGAAATAGCAAACAGTTACGCATTTACCATACAAGTGCTGTAAAACAATGACGAGCTCATCTCCGAAGCAGCTGCATGAACGTTGGAGCAAAACGGTTTTCCACCTGATTCCATAATACTAGAGATCAGGAGACTGAGACTGGATATCTCAGGCAAGCTAGATAGCTCAAATATTCCTAATCAGTGAGATCTGAGAGGAGCAAGGAAAACTGGTTTAGTAAATGAAATAGAAAATGGTTGACAATGACTCCTGATATCAAATTCGAGCTTCTACAAACAGGGACACAAACAAGCATCTATGCAGATACAAATGGATAGACACATGTACAAACACATTCATGTAAGACAATAGCAACATGCACATGGTGTATTATCATTCAACCTATTTCTATTGACTCTTAGCAGACGACTTGACGAGAAACATTGGTGAAATTTGTATGCATCACATAGAAACAATTTACAATATTGGATTTTGCAATGAACATAGAACTTTTATTTTCTCCATCTGTCACATTATATCTTTTTATCTGCTCACTCCTCCAATAGTTTTTGTGTTAGAAAGGCATACCTTCATTTCTTCTCTTTTATTACAAAATAGCCTGTGTTATATATTTCCAATATTACACATAATATCAAAAATATAATTAATAGATTTCATTTATTTTATCTTTGTGTTTTTTGTCATTATCTTTAAGTGAACATCATTATTATTTCTAAGTCATTAAACGTCAGGTGGGAGCTATTGGCACATGCATTTAATCCCAGTACTCGGGATACAGAGGCAGGTGAATCTCTGTGAGTTCAAGGTCAGCCTGGTTTACAAGAGCTAGTTCCAGGACAGGCTCCAAAGCTACAGAGAAATCTTATCTCAAAAAAAAACAAAAAACAAAAAACAGTCTTTGTCCAAAATATATTTGATCTCTCAAAATAACTTTACATAATACAATTAAAATTCAAAGAACTGGAATGTGCCAAATTCTCAACACAAGCAATCTAAAAACATTACTTTTTATGTCTGTCTTTTGCTGCAAATTTATTAGTAATAACTGTGTTTCACTTCATAGTGGGTTTCTAACTAGTTAAGCTCCTTTAAGGAGTTTCATTCTTAGAGGATTCAGAATTAGGGAGGTTTCAACTTTAAGCTGCATAATTTTGATAAGATACATCTAGCATGATAAAGATGGTACATGTGTGGATGATGTAATGTGGTGATAACGGGTCTTTCCCCACCATCATCTGTATGCTGATTAAAAGAGACAAAATATACAATGGTAAAAATAGTTCTGTGGTACCCAAAAATAAAAAAAAATGCATACAAAATGCCTTATACTGTTCAACATCTCTAGATTGGTGGGGTTCAGTGTGTCATAAAATTATTAAAATCCCTTAAATTATATTGTCTGAGGCTATCCTTAGAATATACAGGAAATTCCTCATTATTGGAATTTATTGAAATTAGGATAATTTCAAATAGGACAATGTCAAAAACAGCAGAGCTGCTTATCCAGTCTTTGATTTATCAATCTTTGATTGACAATATTTTGTGGCTGAGTATGGCAGAGCAGTGTGGTAAGGATGTAAAGTGATGGAGAATACCAAGTAACTAATTTGTCAAGGAACAATCTCTCATTAGCAACAACATGAAAGTCTGCATTTAATTTTTAAGTATATAAATTTGGTTACACAAAGTAAGAGAAACACTGGTGCAGTTGGAATAACGTTCCCAAAGATGCCTATCACTTAATCCCTGGAGTCTTATTATTATTTATAATAATAAATATAGTATTTACATGAAAAGAGTACTTTGCATATGTGATCAAGGTTCTAAGTCATGAGATGGAAAATTACTTTTGATTGTTAATTTTGTAAAGAGAGGGAGAAAGATGTGAGGAGAAGAGAAGGGCCAAAGGTGTTGCAGAGAAGTGTGGTATTGTTGGCATTTCTTTGAAGTGAAAATACGAGAATCAGAAACTAGTACAATAAGTGGCTGCTTCCCCAAGTGGGTGGAGAAAGACATGAGATGGATTACCCTGCAGTAAATTTGGAAAGGAAAATATCCCTTTGTTTACTTGACTCTGTAGAATGAGGTCAATCAGACTTCTGATCTCCAGCACTGCAGGAAGAATCTATTATTTAAACTACAAAATGTGTGGTAAGTAATTACAACTAATAAATAACTAACAAGACCAGTAAATGCAGTGAAGCCTGGGGAAGAATTACTAACTCCACAGGATACCCTGAGGTGCCTACAGTTCAGGGAAGATGAAAAGGTTTTAATGACTTGACCATGGCAGGGGAGATAAATCAAATAAGTAAATGAGTACCAACAATATCTGCAGAAGATTTGGCTCTGATTTGAAGTAAAATGTTGTCTTTCCAAAGGCTAGTGAGCATGGTCCAGGTATTGGATGAATAGAAAAGATAATTCGCCCAAATTATAATAATAGCAAATACCTACCAAGATGTAAACCACTTCAAATGTTTTGAGTGTCAATATTATAAAAGATGCATCCACTGAATTGTATGTAAATCATTAAAAAATAAAAGATAAGGAAAATAATCAGAAAAAGACTTAAAGATTTAATTTAAAACTTTTCGACCAATGATATCACATGTCATATTAGGCCCACAGGAAGATAAGAATGATCACAAAAGATAGGATCAACAAGTCATATCAAAGCTGGTGAGATGTCTGAGTCAATTAAAGTGCTTACTGACAAGCCAAATGACTTACATTCAATGCATGCCCACCATGTAAGTAAATAAATGTAACAAAATTTATATCAAATATAACAGAAAGACTTTTCTATGTTGCTTATGTGTTGCTTTGGTAAAAACATTCTGACCAAAAGGAATTTGGGGAAAGAAATAGTTTATTTTATTTATTGAGAGAAGTCAAAGTAAGAACTCAAGTCAGAAACCTGAAACTGAAATCAAGGATGAATGTTTCTTGTTGGTTGTTCCGTTGTTCATGCTCAGTTACCTTTCCTATATAGCTTAGGCCCACCAGCCTAAGGACAGTGCTCTTCATAGTGGGCTGGGATTTTCTAGATTAATCAGCAATCAAGACACCGCCCCTAAAGGCATGCTCAAAGGCCAATCTGAGCAAAGCAATTCTTTATGTGAGGTTTCTTCTTCTCAGGTGACTCCAGATCTTTATTAAGTTGATTATAAACACAAACCAGTTCAAAGACAAAGGGATGAATATCTGGAATAGGGGTTGAACCTTTGCTATCATAGAACAAAATATTTTAAAAGCTTATTTTAAAATGTTAGGTTATATCTGAATGAAAGTATATGATTTTTCTAGAATGTATAAAGTATATTTCTTCACATGCAGGAATTTTAAATAACACCAATAAAAAATGAATAAAATACCTACATATAGGAATAATAGACAGAGGTAACAATGAGTCCACTTTAACTGCTAAGAGCAAGATATAAACTAATTCTATAACTATCATTCTGCTTCAAATGCCAAATTCAAAGAAGATATCTCAGCAAAAGGGAGACAATACTCCTAATTAAATGCCCAAGAAAGATATGCCTGTTTATTGATTGAGTCAGCATCAGCAGTTGATGAAAATATATTGGATTAATTACATTAGAATAATTCTCAGATGGTTGGAAAACAGAGAAAAACAAATTTTAAAAATCAGTAAATAGGAAAATAAAAATTAAAGTAATAGAATAATATATAAAGAAAGGATCATTAAATTTTTTATTGTTTCAAGACATTTATAATCTGAGCATAGCTGTCAAAACCTGACAAAGTAATATTATGAAAGACAATAAAAATGTATATATACTCCTTCAGAAAATCATATGGCCAGTCATCAATTTGTTGCCAATGGGCAACTTTTGGACCCAGTAAGGAGAGTATGAGAAGAGCAGTCAGTCAGAAAATGCTACAATTCAAGTTAAGAACTAGGACCTTTTATGTGCATACCAATGCATAGCACAATGTTTCCATCATAGTAAGCAGCAGTGATGACCTGGAGAGCCACTAGTCATAGATGTGCAAGGGCAAACAACCCATTCTGTACAGTATACTGTACTGTTACTTTCAAGCATTCAAAATGCTGTGCAATAAAGTGATTTTTTTGGCTTATAATTATTTTATCACATAACACACCATCAAAATTGGAGAGGAAAGTATCGAAAATAGGGAAATGTGCAGCACAAGTTTAAGCATATCAGAACAAAGCACAGACGGCCTTTTCCTTTTCTGCAATTGCGTTAGATAAATAAACACTTCCTAAAGAGAACAAAATTTGTAATTGGTATATCCAGGTACCCTTTCCTCAGAAGAGATGAGCAAATGTCTGCTCATCGAATAAGGAGCAGACAGCACACATATATTTGATCTAAGCACACCTAGCTTTATGAGCTAGTGAGTTTATTGGAGTTATTCAAGGGCTGTGACATCCCTGAACAGTCCACTCCACCATGGATGCCAACTCATAAACTTTCCTCAAAAAGTGGTTATTGATCTTATAATCCTAGGAAAGGACCTCATGAAATGTGCCAATTTCTGATCTTGTTTCCTTTGCCCCCAGATTCCTATAAGGTTCTTTTATTTACTATGAGTTTAGAGACTCCTTCACTCCAAGAGGAATGTTTTAATTTGGAAGAAATAGCTACACAGCTGTTACCTATATAAGTTTCATACTCTTACAAAGTACATGAGGTAGTTGAGATATAAAGATAAATATGTATTTGTCTTTTGAATTTGGACTTTCTAGTTAGCAATTGGGTAGATCTCTGGGTTGCTGTCACAAAGTAATGCATCTTAGATGGAATGTGTGAGCCATCAAATTGTTCACTTCATAGCCAAAATACAGAGGGAATATATAGGGGCTCAGAATCTTTGTTAAGTGGATGTTCTCAATTACAAAGACCACCCTAGTACTCCATCTCCTAAAGATTCCAACATGTCTCAAAATAGGACACCAAACAAAACATCTCATGAAAAAATAAAGAGAAAGAAAAGAACTAAATGAAAGTAATTTACTAGTACCATACATTTGTTCTTATTGTTTTTAATTATCATACAAAGTGACATGTTTTCTTATAGTCTTTTCATTGGCAGAAATTTGTTGCTCCCCTGTCTCTCCAATCTTCCCTTCCATAGTCTGTCCCTGTTTGGGGTCTGTCTCCTTTGTCCCCTACCAGGTGCCTTTGTATGTGTTCTCACATACACCCTGACCAACATTTGTTATCATTTATTTTCTTTTAAAATACTTTCAAAAAATTTATGTGTATACATGGTGTTTGAATATATGTATATGCATGATATGTATGCAGGAGTCAGTAGAGGGTATCAGGTCCCCTGGAACTAGAGTTACAGGTAATGAACCACCATGTGAATTCAGAGGAACCAAACCTGGGTCTTGTGAATAAGCAGTTGATGCCCGTAACTATTGAACCACTTCCCCAACCTGCCGTTTACTTTCGTGATGAAAGCTATTCTGAAAAGAATGAGGAAATTTCTAAACAGTTTTGGATAGTGTCTTTTTAGAAAAGACTTATTAGACATTTATGCTTTATTCTTTTTTGTAAACTGTCTGTTCAGCTCATTTTTCATTTGTTTATCAGCGATTGTACTGGTTTTATTTTGTTGAGTATTTAATGTTTTTAGTTCCTCATTTTGCACATGTGTCAATGCAATGTTCTGGAAATGTCTCTTATATTCTAGAGAACTGAAACTTTTGATGGAGTTCACAGACAGAGTTAATAATTCAGTTTGGAATCACTTAAGATTTAAAACAGTTAACCTACTGTGTCCTCAAACTGCTTAACTTGCCTTTAAAAGAACAATGCAATCACCATCCTTACGTGCCCTGTATTTCTCATGCAATCAATTTTTACATCCTAAATTAATGCGTTGTTATCTGTAACTTGCATTACGTACTCTTCCATGCCCCTGTCTCGGAGTTGAGTATGTCTATCCCTTGATGAAACCAGTAAATACGGAAGTGAAAGCAACTTTCTGAACTCTATTGTATATGTTTAAAGCAACCATTTTAGACATTGGTCGATAAAAAACAATGCTTCTTATCCAATCAGTTGGGATCACTGGAGCCAGTGACTTTATCCCTCTAAAACTGCATTCAAGATTTTTGTAAAGTATCCCATTCCTTCCCCCATGTGATGATTTTTATTCTGTTCAATAAATAAATCATGAAGCTCTTTGCTTGGAATAGACAGACACTACTCACACACAGTTCACACAACAGATATCATAGGGACAGACACACACAGACACTGGGACAAACAGATTCCATACAGCCTCAAGGTAGATGCAGATTCTGACTCATACAACAGACAGAAAACAGAGACCATGGAGTAAAGAATACAAATCTGTACTCGTTCTGGGTGAAATGACTCCACAGGGGAGTACTTTTATTTCTTTCCTTAATGCAATCCTTAATGCAAAGCAGCCTTTGCTACAGCCTTACAAAATCCATCTCTGGCTGTGGTCTCAGCTAGCTGATAAGCTTTTGTGCCCCATGGAGATTTTTCATTTTATTTATTTTTTCCTGGATTCTGATTTCTGAAATAAAGTTTGCTTCTGGTTTATTAGACTTTGGTGGTCTGTCCCCATCTTTGCATGACCCCCTTGGACCCAACACCTGACAATATCCGTTTTGTATTACTGGGTCCAACTCTTTCATTTCCGACAACAGCACATTTAGTGGGGTTTCCTATAAAAGTATTTTACACTCCCCTTTTCCATTCTTTCCTTTCATTCATACTTCCTCTCTTTTTTACATCTTATGGACCCATTAAAAGTGGATTAGCCAGAATTCCATCTGGACGGGTGAGTGTGTGCTATCCAGGGGCGGATTGTCCCTGAAGAGAGCTTCTTCTGCAGGGCTGTCTTTCTTGCACACGACCCCCCCCCCCAAGCCTGCGTTTTGTGCTGGGTCCTTTCCTTGGGAACAGTTTTCTGCTCCTACATTGGGGCTGCCCACCCAGAGAGGTGATTGCCTGCCCACCAGGCGGGCCTCAGGAACCCCCCCCCCAAAGGGAGCACCTGCACCTCCAGCTTTGGCTGCAGGGTGTCCTCTGTTCTACTCGTCCCCGCCCTGCCCCCCCAAGTTCTCCCTTTTGTCCACTCATTGGACTATGAGGCCTCTATGTTTCGGTGCTAAGGAGTTCCATCTGGACTGGACGGTTCCTGCTTCTACACTGAAGAGATACACCCAGAGAGACAGTCACAGCAAAGACTGGACCAAGACACCAGGCCTCTCCTGGCACCATTTGAAGGAAGAGATGGGAAGGCGCCAATGCAAGAATTCCTCCAACAACCTGAAAGGCAACATGACA
>NC_022009.1:833595-864768 GCF_000317375.1 Microtus ochrogaster | reverse complement strand
AGTCAGGACCACGAGGGGTGTACCCACCCACTGAGACAGTGGGGCTGATCTATTGGGAGCTCACCAAGGCCAGCTGGACTGTGACTGAAAAAGCAGGGGATAAACCCGGACTCTCGGAACATGGCGAGCAATGAGGGCTGATGAGAAGCCAAGTACAATGGCACGGGGTTATGATCCTACTTCATGTTCTGGCTTTGTGGGAGCCTAGCCAGTTTGGATGTCCATCTTCCTAGACATGGACGGAGGGGGGAGGACCTTGGACTTACCACAGGGCAGGGCACCCTGACTGCCCTTTGGACTGGAGAGGGAGGGGGAGATGAATGGGGGGAGGGGAAGAGGGATGGGAGGAGGGGGAGCGAAGTGGGAGGCTGGGAGCAGGCTGAAACTTTTTTTTTTCCTTTTCTCAAAAAAAAAAATGCCATGGTTTTCCCCAATACATGAGAGGTGGGCCATTTCCACATTTGTTTCTCCCCACTCTTTCTTCCACGCAGTCTGCCAACGTGCATCCATTTCTAATTCTGCTTGGAGAAGTAAATCACACTTCTGTTCCTAGGAGAAGCCTCACGCCTTCTGCTTTTCCAGTTCCTGCTTAGGAAACTCTTCTACATTTAGGTAATTTCAGGATAAAATCTCATGTAAGGAAGCTACTGGTGTTGTTTACCCACTTATTCTACAGAGCCTTGTATGGTTTGATATATGGGATTTTTTTTTGTGTGTGTGTTCTACTAATAGCTGAGATTTATTTACATTTTTGATAGAAGAATACTTATTAAAGGAAGAAACTTGTGGTTGTATTACGGAAAAACAATCAGCTTAAAAAGGATATGAATTTGAAGGAGAACAGAGAGGGTTAATGGTACAGCTTGAAGGGAGGAGAAGGAAGGGGGAACATGTGATTTGAGATGAAGGAAGGGTGGATATGGGAGTAGGGAAGAAGATATCTTAATTCAGGGAGCCATTTGAGGGTTGGCAAAACACTTGGCTCTAGAGGGGTTCCCAGGTGTCCAAGAAGATGTCCCTAGCTAGGTCCTTGGGCAGCAGAGGAGAGGGTGTCTGAACTGGCCTTTTCCCATAGCCACACTGATGAATATCTTGAGTATCACCATGAACCTTCATCCGGCGATGGATGGAGATAGAGACAAAGACCCACATTGGAGCACTGGACTGAGCTTCCAAGGCCCAGATGAAGAGCAGAAGGAGGGAGAACATGAACAAGGAAGTCAGGATGGAGATGGTGGGACTGATCTAATGGGAGCTCACCAAGGCCAGCTGGACTGGGACTGAATGAGCATGCAATCAAACCAGACTCTGAATGTGGCTGACAATGAGGGCTGACTGAGAAGCCATTGACAATGGCACTGGGTTTTCTACAGTCTACTGCACGTACTGGCTTTTTGGCAGCCTAGTCTGTTTGGATGCACACCTTCCTAGACCCGGATGGAGGGGGGGGAGCTTTGGACTTCCCACAGGGCAGGGCACCCTGACTTCTCTTAGGACTGGAGGGGGAGGGAGAGGAAAATGGAAGGAGGGAGGAGGTGGAAATTTTTAATAAATAAATAAATAAATTTTAAAAATCAAAGAAAAAAAAGTGGATTAGCCAGAAAGCATCAAGGGACAATCTTAAACTCTAGGTAAAATAGGTAGGTGTTCATGGTTAACACATGTTTCTGAGTGTCGCCTGTAGGAAGAATCCATGTAATTTGAGTAACTTTTCCCCAAAAGTTGTACCATCTTGTCTCTAGGATTGTCCTGTACTTCACATTTCTCATCTATACCACATAGCCAGAAACATGAAAAGAAGCATGTTGGGCTGCATTAAGTTACAATCTATTCTACTTCCAGAATAATCAGTGCATATATCTCTTTCAGAGTCCCAGAATAGCGGTCCCAGGGAAATGGCTGACTGTTTCCCAAATGCAGTATCTCTAATCAATTTCAACCAAAGCCCAGATTTGCAGATTCAGTGTGGAAATTGGATTCCAATTACATCTGTGGCACCTCTTGCAGTCATGACACAGAAGACTCTAGGAAGAGTTTGCTTCCACGTCTGTGTAGACTAAGATACCAATGATGCCTCTGTTGTTGTTGTTGTTGTTGTTGTTGTTGTTTTATTTTAATTTGAAAAGTTACCAAATGTAATCAGAATAATAATTCATATACATTCTACATACTACTATCATATTAAAAGTTGATTTAAATAACTTTTTGAATTTTTTGTTTTGCTGTTTTGTTTTGTTGTTTTGTTTTGTTGTTTTTTTGGTGGGGGGGTGTTTTTTTGAGATAGGGTTTCTCTGTATAACTCTGGAACCTGTTCTGGAACTTGCTCTATAGACCAAGCTGGCTTCAAACTCACAGTGCTCCAACTGCCTCTTCCTCCCAAGAGCTAGGATGAATGTGTGTACTGTATATTTTTAGAAATATAACACAAAAAGCTGCATTATATCTTTGTGGCTTTTGTCATTTATTGAACATGTTTTGTAGACAATGCCCCATAGGCCTATTGTTTCTAAAGGAGCAAACGGCTTTGCATATCCTCAGTCAAATACAGGTTATTCATGAAATCAATAAAATTTTACTAACAGAAAAATCTTAGAATGATTCTAATTTTATTGTATTTCTATTCTATGTATCACCAAACCCTCTTTATTTTTTAATATCTTGCAGACAATCATCCCTCTGCATTTAATTTGACAATGGAAGCACTAAGTTATCTGTTTCCTTCCGCCATCTTCCACCATGATTCTGACTTTATACCAAGAATTAATTATATTGAGAAAATGAATTAACCTGATGGAGACTACAGTTACTACCTGAAATCTTTACATAAGCGCCTCAAGGGCACACTGTTGCCTGAATCCACATAGCACAGTCTTCTTTCCACTTTCTTAGAAATCTTAGCTATTGTAACCATTTCACTCTAAAATGTTAAGAACACTTATTGCAAGTCTGCTGTATATAGCAATCTAATGACAATAATCTAATGTGTATGTTCATATGTACATGTGTGTTGGTGCACAAAGAGGCCAGAGGTAATCCTCGGGTCTGAGTCCGTAAGAGCCACCAGCAATAGTGTGATGAGGTCTTTTATTAGGTTAGAGTTCCACAAGAAGGCTAGCTGCTTGGTGAGCCAGCCTCAGGAATATATTTGTCTATGTCTCCCCAATATAGAATTGTAAACATATGTCACCATATAAATTCAAATCTTATACCTACTGAGACATATCTTTAGTCCTATAATTATTGTTAATAATCAAATATTACTTTCATATCTATTAATATGATTTAAAAGTCACATGCGTGTATTTTCTTGGCTCTTATTTGCCTACTTTCTTATGTATACAGAATCAGACTCTATTTTTTTATTAAGCATATTTTTTGATTTTTAGGGAATTTCACAAAATACATCCCAATCTAACCCACTTCCCAGTCCCACCATATCTGCTTTTCATGCTTGCAGTGTCCCTTTGCCCCAAAAGAAATAAAAGAAAAAAATTTTAAAAAGCCCACTTTGTTCCTCCGTCATTTCTGCCTTTCAATTACCTTTTCATCATCTTAGTGAGATTGGGAGGTGCTGTGTATCAAGCAGTATACCCTTTGATCCAAATAGCTCTACTTGCAATTGTTTGTTGTAATGAGTTGTTGATCTGTTTCCAGGTCTTTGGCTTTTGATACACCATCGATATTGTGCTCCTCTCAGGTATCCTTCTGTTTCCCGGAGTCACGGGGATTCTGGAGCTCTGTTTCTGCACTATCAGTCCTTTCATGTTCCAGCAGGTCACAGATAGTGTGGCTGTGGTGGTGGGCTATCTCAAAGCACTGGTTGTGGGCCTGGGTGGTTCAGTTGGTCAGATGGTACCTCCATTGGGATTGCCCCTCAGATGAGGGGCATAGCCAGTTCTTCTTGTGCCCATGCCTTTGATATTGGCACATACCATGTCTTGGGTTAGCTCTTATATGCCTGTGGTAAGCAGTGGGGCCATCGTTCCCAGGGCTGGGGTCATTGTCAGGGCCAGCACTTCCATTTGGAGCTGGACCTGCTTTCTCACTGTAACAGCCAGCAGAAATATAACAAATCTTTTAAGACTCAGAATGGTCCTCAGATTTCAGTACACTTGTTTCTTGTAGGCCTCAGTGGTAACATGGGCTTTGGACATCAATACAGACCCCAGCTTCAACAAGACCATAGACCTAGACATGGCCTCAGCAATAACTCAGGGCTGAATGATACCATGGTCCTAGAGGGTAACAGAGGCCACCCAGATCAACATGGCCCTACTGGCAGCATGACCCCTAACACCAACATGACCTTAGATGGCAGAACATTCTTCAGACATCCACATAACAACAACAGGGTCCATTGACATCAACCCAGATTCTGGCTATAACAATCTATCTCTTAAATCAAGAAAAGCAGAGACATTTTATGTTTTTTAAACCAACTGAAGAAATATGAGAACTCTATAATTTAGAAAGCTAGAGAAATGATTTATCGTAAGAAATGATTTTATGATATTATGAGTTAAGCTGTATCTTTTCATTTATGAATGTATACGACTAACAAAGTTTGCAGACTCAACTTTCTACATAGACAGTTGCTTATTGTAATCTAACAAATATATTGATAATGAGCACATTAAAGGAGAAAGAGAAATGAAGAGAAAGGTAACTTTCCATATTGGCAAATACATTGAGGTTGGGTGGCAAAATTAATTACCCAATAGATGTTAATCATCATAACAAATTTAAAATTATCAATGAACAGAGAGGTTTTCCACATACACAAATAAGACTCCACTGTCTCAATCCAACTACTAATATTTTAACATGATAATATTGTAATGACGTATTTCCTCTAGCCTCCATTAAATTTTTATAAACTCAATGATCCTGGATAATGTTCATCTTCATTGGTTGACCAATTGCTTACTTTTACATTCTAACAGTAAGCATATTTTGTGTTTACTAGCAATGACTCTAAATATTTCAGTAGCTCACAGTCCATTAGATACAATTAGTATAAAATGTCTGCAGATGACAAAATTAAAAAATTAGGTTATTATTTAATCAGTCAAAGAATATTGCAAAGAGAGCATAAGTGGGATGAAAATAATAGGACCCATATATAGCAAGGGTTTCTTGGTTTATTTTTCATGTCTGCAGCCACCATCCTCAGGTCTTCCCCAATCAAATTTGATTTCATTAATTTTGAAGAGAACCACAAATTTTTTGTTTCCTGAGGATACAAAGGCAGAACTTCTCCCCTAGTGTAACATGTTTTCTGACTTCCATTTTGAAGTCACGACATCTTTTAAAAGACGTAGATTGGTTTAATTGGGCAGTTTCAATAATCCAGTGTTTCTCAGCAGCTATTGCTTTTTGTGCATTAGCCTTTAAAACACTCAAAGTCAACACAACACCAAATAGGATCCAGACATCTTTTGTATTTTCAATCTTTATGTGACTCATTCCTTTTATATTATTTTATTTTTTATTTAAAGACCTCATTATTTTTAAACTATTTTTTTATATGAATGTAATTTTCCCCCTGTGGTATCTGAGCACCATCTGTAGATGGACTCTCTTTTGTGCCACCAAACCCAAATAACAACATGGAGACATCGTATTAATTATGAAAACTTGGTCTTTAGCTTCGGCATTGTAGGCAGAGACTGCTCTTTCATTTCCTGACAGCCTAGACTGAAAAACACATTCTTAGAGTAGGAAAAACATATTCCTAGAATAGAGAGGTGGAGTAGTAGGAGCGGCGGGGCTGCGTCCCAGGCACCCAGCCGCCCATATGGCTAGCTTATGCCCTGAAATAATTACATGGAAACTGAATTCTTTTAAACATCGCTTGGCCCATTATATCTAGCCTTTTCTCGGCTAACTCTCGCACCTGGATTAGCCCATTTCTAATAATGTGTGTAGCCCACGAGGTAGCTTACCAGAGAAGATCTTAACCTGCGTCTGTCTGGAGTGGGAGAATCATGGCGACTCCTGACTTAGCTTCTTTCTCCCAGCATTCTGTTCTGTTTACTCCTCCCACCTATATTTTAACCTATCAGGGCCAAGCAGTTTCTTTATTGCTTAACCAATGAAATCAACAGATTGATATATGACACTCCCATATCAGAGAGGGGAATCACATCAAAGCTTGTCTCAACTAGCTCTTACAACCTAAGTTAATCTATTTATATTTATCTATGTTCTAACATGAGACTTTACCTCTCTTTCATCTTGTATCTCCTGTTTCTTCTCTGTCTGGCTGGTAACTGTGCTCTTCTTCCCAGAGTCTTCACTGTCCCCAGATGTCCCTCCTAACCTCTTTCTAGCTATTGGATGTTCAGCTTTTATTACACTAGTCACAGCAATACATTTTCACACAGTGGACAAATACCCCACAAAACCCATGATGGCAGAAGGAGGGGATGTGAGAGCAAGCCTAGATGATTGTTTTCCCAGCTGCAACAGAAATGCTAGAATTACAGGATTGTCTTGTAAGGGGAGATATTATATTAATGGTATAATGTAAGTGCCACCATGTTTTGCAATGACCTCAGCCTCCTTCTGTGTCTCTTCATCCTCTGCAGTAACACAAGTAGAATAATCTACATACAGCAATCACAACAGGAATTGTGCTAACAGTAATCTGCATATGTTTGCATCTCCCCTTCATCCTCATGAAGATAATCTCTAGATGAGACATTATAACCTGCCACTCTTGGTATGGTAGCCTTCAAAATGGGCTGCATCTGTCACAGTAAGCAGTTTCTGTTGTCCTCTTCTCAAATCTCTTTCTTCAGGCTTGCTTATTCTTATTCAAGCAGTGCTAGCCTTATTCCAGGCTTAGAGCAGGCTCACATGGGAGGGTGTTAGCTTTGGGAGTGTATCACCTGCAGCTTTATTTCCCTAGATACCCATGAGAGGAGTTTTTATAGTCTTCGGGTATTTGCTCAAATCTCTACTATACATAGTGACTCATCCCTTAGATCCACACTTTATCCTAGCTGTCAGTTCATGTACTCTCTGATCCTTAAACATGCCAGGATTTTTTTTATTTTCTTTCTACTTATTTTATTTTCCCTTGCTAGAGTTTTAAGATACATAAAACAGGAATATTTTGTGTTTGTATGTATGTATATATTTACTTATTTATTTATTTTTCCCTGACTTATTGTAAGCCCATGAACAGAGTCTGAATGCAGTAAATCCTCAGTCTCTATTTGTGAAATGTAAGTTGAAGGAATACTCTTTAACTTGTTAACTCTGCTTTAGAACGAATTGATAATGCCATCCATGCCAGCAGTTCGACTTAAGAATCAGATCGTATTTTTTTCTTCCCATCTCTGAAGGGCATTTGAATGCCCTGTTGCTGTTTCTAGTATTCACTAAATGCTAGTGGCTGAATTACTTTTTAAATATTTTTAAAGTTAGGTATCCAAAATAATATATATCATTATGACATCTCCATATATATTTTTATTGTTCCATATTTCATGTCATTCTTTTCTCTACAGACTTTCCTTTTTCCTGTTGCCCATCTCTTCATGGTGGTCTCATTCTGTCCCACTAACACTCCCTGCTTCTGATTTCTCTTTTTTTTTTTTTTTTTTTTGGTTTTTCGAGACAGGGTTTCTCTGTGGCTTTGGAGCCTGTCCTGGAGCTAGCTCTTGTAGCCCAGGCTGGTCTAGAACTCACAGAGATCTGCCTGCCTCTGCCTCCCGAGTGCTGGGATTAAAGGCGTGCACCACCATTGACCGGCATGCTTCTGATTTCTTATCACTAGTGCTAACATCCTTCTATAGTTTCCTCTGCTTAAGATCGCTTTCTTCCCTCTCAACTTCCATGTAACACACACATTTCACACATAAAATTTTTTAATTTGCATCTGAAATATACATATGGAATGAGACATGATATTTATCAAAGTCTGACTTATTTTTTTCTTAAATTGTATATCAATAAAAAGACAGTCTATCATTCTGCTAACAATTAATTCACATATTCACAGGAATTGCACAAAATAATTAGATAACCTATCTTATAGAAAAGCTCAGTAATCATGTTTTTATTATATAACAATATACACTACATTGTTGAGTTTGTTCTGCCTTTTCTCTTCTGACAGAACTGGTGAAGCTCCCTTGAATACATTAGTGCCTTTACCAGCTTGAAGTAGATCCACCGAAAATATGTCATTACTACAAATAGCAAATAAGGTATGAATAGATTTTTTACACTGTTGTTAGTAATAGAATCCATTTTTCCACCTAAACAAAGCCTGTCATGTCTCCATTTTGTGTGTTTTCTCAGAGGCTGTTGCTGTTCTTCCACACTGTGTCTTTGCAATGTAATTCTATTTTGTGCAAATCTGTCCTTTCTTTCCCCTTAGGAATTCTTCCTCTTCCTATAACTCAAATGCAAGCTATAATGTGTGGTCGTTCCAGAATTTATCTCCCTTTTTTTCTTTGTGATATGATTACTCCATAAAAAAAAGATACACTCATTTTAGGGTGGTGGGTTGGCGCAACAGTTAAAAAAATAACTGCTGAATTTCAACCAGTGCAGACCACATTTCCATAGCATCTTCTAACTTTCACTTTTATTTATTTATTTATTTATTTATTTATTTATTTATTTATTTGTTTGGTTTTTCGAGACAGGGTTTCTCTGTGGTTTTGGAGCCTGTCCTGGCACTAGCTCTTGTAGACCAGGCTGGTCTCGAACTCACAGAGATCCGCCTGCCTCTGCCTCCCAAGTGCTGGGATTAAAGGCGTGCGCCACCACCGCCCGGCTAACTTTCACTTTTAGTGAGTCTCCCTATTAATGCCTTTCCCTTTGGGAAATTTCTTGCCGGCTTTGCTAAAGCATGAAAATGTATAAGATGGTAGCTTTCCTAAACAAAAATAACTCCATGCCACCACAGATGGGTGATGGCGGTGTATGCCTTTAATCCCAGCACTCAGACGGAGAAACAGGTGGTGATCACTGTTTGGAATCTCCAGCTTGGAGCTGGACCCTGCCCCCAGCACCCTAGCAGCATCTCCCTTGGAGCTGCACTCTTCAAACTCCATCCCTAA
Source organism: Microtus ochrogaster (assembly GCF_000317375.1). Lineage (NCBI taxonomy): Eukaryota > Metazoa > Chordata > Mammalia > Rodentia > Cricetidae > Microtus > Microtus ochrogaster. Next base: position 855,688 of record NC_022009.1, on the reverse strand, counting down.
GAAAGCCCTTCAAACAATGCTGCTATGAACATAGTTGAGCATATACTTTTGTTGTGTGATAAAGCCTCTCTTGAGTATATTCCCAAGAGTGGTATTGCTGGGTCCAGGGGTAAATTGATCCCTAATTTCCTGAGAAACCGCCACACTGCTTTCCAAAGTGGTTGCACAAGTTTGTATTCCCACCAGCAATGGATGAGTGTACCCCTTTCTCCACAACCTCTCCAACAAAGGCTATCATTGGTGTGTTTTATTTTAGCCAGTCTGACAGGTGTAAGATGGTATCTTAAAGTTGTCTTGATTTGCATGTTCATAGCAGCATTGTTTGTAATAGCCAGAACCTGGAAACAACCTAGATGCCCTTCAATGGAAGAATGGATGAAGAAAGTATGGAATATATACATATTAGAGTACTACTCAGCAGTAAAAAACAAGGACTTCTTGAATTTTGCATACAAATGGATGGAAATAGAAAACACTATCCTGAGTGAGGTAAGCCAGACCCAAAAAGAGGAACATGGGATGTACTCACTCATATTTGGTTTCTAGCCATAAACAAAGGACATTGAGCCTACAATTAGTGGTTCTAGAGAAGCTAAATAAGGAGAACCCAAAGAAAAACATATAGGCATCCTCCTGAATATTAAACTTCATCAGGCAATGAAAGGAGACAGAAACAGAGACTCACATTGGAGCACCGGACAGAAATCTCAAGGTCCAAATCAGGAGCAGAAGGAGAGAGAGCACAAACAAGGAACTCAGGACCGCAAGGGGTGCACCCACACACTGAGACAATGGGGATGTTCTATTGGGAACTCACCAAGACCAGCTGGCCTGGGTCTGGAAAACCCTGGGATAAAACTGAACTCTCTGAACATGGCGGACAATGAGGACTACTGAGAACTCAAGAACAATGGCAATGGGTTTCTGATCCTACTGCACGCACTGGCTTTGTGGGAGTCTAGGCAGTTTGGATGCTCAACTTGCTAGACCTGGATGGAGGTGGGGGTTCCTTGGACTTCCCACAGGACAGGGAACCCTGATTGCTTTTCGGGCTGAGGGGGCGGACTTAATTGGGGGAGGGGGAGGGAAATGGGAGGAGGTGGCGGGGAAGAGACAGAAATCTTTAATAAATAAATAAATTTTAAAAAAAAAGAAAGCCCTTCAAAAGTCAGCCCCTTCTTGGGGCTGCTCCTATAGGCTACTTAAGACCTCGTAGCTATATTTGCCATGTGATAGCTCTTTCACTGTCCTGAGGGTCACCCAGGAGTGTTTTGCTCAGATTAAACCTGGCTTTATTAATTCGATTTATTTGGGTTATTACATCAGTGGTGATGAATCCCCATTAACCAGTGATTCAAAACTTAGCAGTCACCATGAAACCCATGTCGTCACCATGAAACCCATGTTAGTTTTGTTTTAGCTTGACTTTTTATTTAATTTTCTTTTGGGGAGATGCTGCAGGATTGAGGGAGGAAATGAAAGGACTGAAGCACTGAAGGCATTTGCCAAATGTGTTTGGTATGACTTTGATTATTTTTCAAATAAATGATGTTATAGTTATAATTTAATACATGTTCTGTCCTCAGCCCTTTTACATTTTCTTTATTATACATCATTTTTAACACAACATATTGTCGAATTTTCAACAAACTTTGAAAGCACAAGTTTTTATTAATTCATTAAAATTACTTTCACAATTAAAAATATTAACTTGGCCAGGCAGTGGTGGCATATGCATTTAATCCCAGCACTCAGGAGACAGAGACAAAAGACAAAATTAAAGTTTATAAGATGGCTCAAAGGTTCAGAGTGCTTTCTGTTCTTGCAGAAGACCTCAGCTCAGTTCCCAGCATCTATATAAGGGGCTTAAAGCCACCTGTAACCACAGCTGTAGGTGGTCTAAGCCTATACAGAAGAACAATGCCCTAATTCACAAGCAATTTTAAACTATGTCTGCATTTTTTCATGACTACTCCCAAAAGATGTCCCTCAGCAGGAAGAGAGGAAGAATTACTAGAATAAAAACATTAATTAACATAACCTACTTAAAAGTAACATGTTTTCGTAGGTGTCATATAAATTTCATATTAGTCAACCGGGCCCACACAGAACAATTTTAGCGTTCCATTGTTATTTACTTATCTCTAGGCACTTTGGTGTTGTGTAGACACACTTGCATAATAACATGCTTAATCAAATAACTGCCAGCATACCAAAGTTTGTAATCGTATTGAATATCTTTCTCTGCTTATCTATATAGATTATGGTAATTATGTTGTAACACAAATGCATCTCAACTTATTTGTTAATATTTAAAATGTTGAATCAGAGGTAAGCTAATATTCAAGTTATGATTATGATTTATTTTTATGTATAAATATAAAAATTTTTACTTTAAGGTTTGCTCCTTCCTTGATATTCGTCATCCTCAGCAGATTATTAAAGCAATGAATTTACCAAATCTTGAAATGAATCTTTGAAGACTGTTTTTCTCTGGTATTTTTGCTGAAATAATGTGAAGGTAACTGAAAGAGACATATTGTTAATATTACTTCATCCACACTTCAGATACTAGAGAACTAGAATGTTGTCATTTTAATTGCCATGTGTAACTCGGTAGCACATGTTAAATATCAAAGTACTTGGCTGCATTTCTCTTCTGTCTGTCTCAAAAATCCTGAAAACTAGATGTTCTATTTCCAGATTACAAACTACGTGACAAAGAGACTATTGTAGAAAGATCATAGTACTGCTGCTATTTAGATGCTCAGCTTCAGAGACTGGGCCCTACAACTTTGCAAAAAAACAGTGCCTTTCAGAGTTCCTTCTCTATGGCAGTAAAATATATGTCTTCATTAAACCAGATTTCTTTCCTACTTATCCTGGGAGACCCATAGGTCAGGTGCTACCAAAAGGAAAGATATCTTTGATCATTTTTAAGATCAAATCTGTGCTGCAGGGATGCTCTAAAAGACAGGCTCTGATGGACACTTGAGAAGGTTTCTGAATGCCAAAGCTCCACTTGGTCAAGCAGTTTTAACATCTTTCTCAGCTTGAGTAAGCCTTAATGAGTTCCTTCCTAATGAAAGGCTCCTGATGGGTCTTTTCTTACAGCATTTGTCTTTGAAATGTACAAGTATAATTTTCTTTCTTAAAACTTTTGTGATGTAAATGTTCCATGACCAAGAGTGTCTTTCTTAAGGATCTGGGAGCCATTTCTTTGATATATACTCATCAGGCAGGATAGATTTCCTGCTCCCCATGTATGGAAAGAAACAGAAATGTAACATTGCTAAAGCAATGATGAGTAAACACAGTTGGCTTAATCATGAAAGCCAGTCACTTCGCCAACATTCCCCCAGTGCTTTTTTATTAGGTCGCCTAAACATTTAAAACATTCGCATTTTTTTTTCTCTAAAGTGGCATTGAGTTCAAGCCTCTTCTCTCGCTCACATCAGCCTTAAAAATCTTTCTTTTATACTAAATGTTCAGAATAACTTCTCGTCTTCAAGTTTGAGGCCGTGAGAACTGTGAGTTAGATGTTATTTTTCCTTGATGTACATAGGTATTTCTCTTAAAGATGAGTTGCAGACATTTTAGCTCCAGGAATAAACAAAACTATGATAGAGAAATCTGCTTAAGCAGGAAGGAAGGTACAGGACTGCTGTGGTCTCACTCTCTAGAACCAGCGTCATGGGTTAGAACTTTCCAGCAAAGTGGAGCAAGTGGGCTGTAGATAAGATACCTGGAAAGAGGTGTTTATTAGGGAAATTAGTATATACTAGTTAGAGATATATAATGTATTTGCATAGATACAATAGGAATTAAACCATAGAATTACAAAATCTAAAACTGTCTAGACCCCAGTGACCTAGAAACAAGGACCTGCAAAATCAGAGGAAAGAAGATGAAGGTCTATGCCTAGTACCACAAAAAAGAAAGAGAATGGCTCTTCTACCTCTGTTTTGTTCTGACTGGGCCTTTAAAGAATTAGGTTATGCCAGCCCACATTTGCAACTCTAAATTTCTTGAGCGAGAACTGTTCAAATGCATATCTGATATGAAACACTCTCACAGAAATAGCATTTTCCTGCTGTCAGACATCCAGCCAGGCTCACATATGAAATTAAAGCCACAAGCTTCAGTCTCTGCCTCATGAAGAAGTTATGTACCTCATGCAAATACAGCAGGAACTTCCAAGGCATTTTAGAGTTCAAAGAAGTTTTACTTCATGTGAGGGGATATTAAAGGTTTTTCCATTTATTTGTTTCTTTTAAAGCTTATTTCTGGCTGGACTCAGGCTTAGAAGTAGAAGCTCTTAGCTCTCATCTCTTAGCAATCTCTTTGTGGCAATTTTCTTTGGTGACTTTACTCTTTTGACAAAAGTTTAGCATATTCTGCAGTCCTCTCATTTCTTTTAGAATGTTGCTCTTTCAGAGCAATATATCAGAATGTGTGCTGTAGGATATACATGAATCTTGGGTGCATTGGTCCTGGGATTCTTCCTTTCTTTGTTTAATGGCTTTTTGTCAACATATTGGCAGACGTCATCTTCTTTAGTGAGATTGAAAATTTTTTTAGTAGCTTTATTGGACCTCAACTGCTAAAGCACAGTAGTATCTATCAGTACAGGAATATCCTTCACTCCTTTTATCATACAATAACCAATTTAAGATCATACAGAATAACATCAACAATGCATCTGCGAACAGACTTATGTTTCCACTCTACAGTTCTATTTGGTCTAGAATAACAACGTCCCTTACTCAACAGTGAGCACACTCTGTTGTGCTTCAAGAAACCTTGCTTTTTGGGATGAAACCTGATTTTCTGAACATGGCGGACAATGAAGGCTGATGAGAAGCCAAGGACAATGGCACTAGGTTTCGATCCTAATACATGAACTTGTTTGGATGCTCACCTTCCTGGTCCAGAATAGAAGTGGGAAGACCTTGGACTTCCTGCAGGGCAGGGAATCTGGACTGCTCTTCATTCTTGAGAGGGAGAGGGAATGGAGTTGGAGGGGAAGGGGAGAGGGAGAGGGGAGTGGGGGGAGGGGGCAATTGTGCGAGGAGGGGGAGGGAAATGGGAAATTTTTTGCAATAACTAAAAAATAAATAAAATAAACAAAAAAATAAAAAAGAAACCTTGCTTTATAAGAAAATCTTGTTTTTCCTCCCCTTTCCTGAATCAGACCATGTAAACCTTCCACTCTTCACACAGAGCACCAGCAACTAGTTTTGTGGCCATGTACATCTTGTAGAAAGTATAAGCTTGAGTTTATAATTCACTCCAAAGAGCTGGGAAAGAGTTATTCAGCTTGATGTTGTCACAGCTAATGCCCTAGAGGCACCACAGAAATATCAAAGTTCAACTTTTTGGAGTGATTCTTGCTTTCTGGTTGATATAGACAGTGTGTGGGACTCACTAGGTACTTTGCAAGGGAAACAATACAGATAGATGGATTCTCACTGGTCTTAGGAACAGAAACCTCCTGCAATGACGGCAAGAATCCAGGGAGTTCCAAATTTCAGGCAAAATTAGTGCAACCATGAATCAATTTGAGGCAGCCTGCAGAGTCTGCTGGATTCAACACCAGCCTTTAGAAAGTAGTCTCAAAGAAGGCAGACAACTTTTCTACAGTTTACTGTACCTTAGAAGAGAGTTGGCTAAAAAAAGACCAAAAATATATGTAGAGTTGCAGTCTTTTAAGCCTGTAACACAGGACCAACCAGGACACGAGCAAGAGGGGTAAAGAATCCAAAAGACTGTAGTTTTATCTAAAACAATTTGTTTTAACATGAATCAGAACTACTGTATCTGGAAGAAGCTAATCTACATAGTGATATAATTATGCCTTTATATTGTACTGCTAAGAATTTATAATGCTTTCAGTGTGACACACACTTAAAAACATAATGCTCCTTACTTGCTAGACAGCAGATACAATCCCAGAATCAATGAAAAGAGGTAGAGAAACAACACTCTTGTTTTCACGTAGTCGTGGGAAAACTGTAGGTATCAAGTAAAATCTGTCACTTGCAGAAATTAGCTTGATTCGGGAAATAACAAGGCTAGCTAAAGAATAAAACTATTATATTTTTTATTTATTACAGGGGAAAAACTCACACAACAGGAACAGGAAGTCCAAGCTCAGCTGTGCCCCACAGGAATCACACAGAGAGAATGCACCTGAGCCTTCACCTGTTTTCTCCTGGTCCCAAAAAGCCATGCCTTAAATTGGATCCACCTCTTAAAGATATTTGGCTAACAAGCTTTTCCCCTCAGTCACTAAAGTTTTCATAAACGAATGTTTGCAAGAACATAGTGACATCCATTATGTTCCTGTTCTTCATGGAAACACAAATTACACTTAAAGTGACCTAACTAACATAGAGCTGAATATGATACCACAGGGCCTTATCAACTCCAGGAGAGTTGGGGGCTTTACTCTAAAAGCTGGAGACATTTAGTGAAGGTTTTTAAAGTTATGGTGGAAGAATAAAGAAACCATGAATGGGTTTATATGAGTTGACAAAAATCACATTAAAAAAAAGAGTAAGTGATTAGATACTCTAACAGAACTTCTGCAAGAAAATATGCAGATACGAAATGGTGATTAAAAGACAATAGATTCATATCTCACCAAGGCAATGCAGGTAAAAGTAGCAATGAGAAATCACTACAGACCTATTAGAAGAGTTTCAGTCTATAACACTAGACAACAGCAATGCCAATAAGGGCATGCAACAACAGACACTTTAATTCACTGCTGGTGAGCAGGCACAGGGATTTGTATACTTGAAAAGTAAGTTTGCTTCATTTAATATTAAAAATACTCTTAATATCCAGAAAGCACACTGCTTGATATTTATCTAAAAATAATGAAAACAAATTCACATGAATATTTGCAAATGTTTATTTGAAGCAGCTTGAGTCATCATTTATATAATTTATTTTTTATTAAAATATATTATAATCATTCCCTTATACCTTTCCTCCCTCCAATCCACTCCCCATATTATGCCTACCTTTTCTCAATATCCTATTTTCTATAATTATTAATATTACATATATAAATAGACTTACAAATACAACCTGCAGAGATGATTTAATGTTGCTTGTATGTAATATTTTTTTTAGGGCTCTCTGCTTACAATTGGTTAACCAAACAGGGAGGTTGGTCACTTAAGAAGACTAATTTTCCCTCAAATGTTCTTAATTGCCTGTAATTCTTCATCAAGAGGTAGGGCCCACTGAGGTTTCCTACCTCCATGTTGTTACACCAACTTCTGTCATCAGAAATCAGATATTATTTAAGCAGCCATGTGATTGAGATTTTACGGGTGTAGTTTCCCTGTCATATCTCTAAGACACAATATAATATATAAGTCTCTGATTCTCTGGCTCATAAATTCTTTCTGGCCTCTCTTAAGCAATGGTCTCTGAGTCTTAGGTGTAGGAGTTGTGTTGTAACTGTATCATATGGGGCTGAGAACACCACAGTCAGTTGCTCATTGCATTTTGACTAGTTGACGTTTTATGTAATTGTCTCTGCTACAGAAGAATCTTTTTTGGTTAGGTTTGAGTTAAACTTATCTACATTTGTACACACACACACATATTTATATGAGATAAAGAGAGAATGTAACTAGAAAATACACTAAATTAGGGAATTAACACTAGTAGATTCCCCTCTATGAGTGAGTCATATGTATTTGCCTAGAATTACAGTACCAGCAGTGCCAGGCATGAATTTTCTTTTGTTGCTCAGACCTTAGGTCCAAGACCACCAAGATATAAATGCTACTATTGCATTTTTAGGCTGCATGCCATGCTGGCCAATGTTGTTATGCACAAGTTTCATATCTGGGTAGGACCTTTGATTGGTTTCTTTTCTTGGCAGCATGCAGGGCACTTTAAGGTCTACAGAGACGAGTCATTGAGATCATATCCACCTGCAATCTTCAGAGTACTGTGTCCAAAGTACATGGTGTATTTAGCAATAGGTATTTATCTTTTACCTCTGGGAGGCAACAAAGGTTAAAGCAATGTCTTTATTGTTTGATGAGTCTCTTGGACTACCCTGACCAATAACACAAAATGGATATTTCATTTTTGTTATTGGTGTTTTTGTTCATATCCTATGATTCTTTGGAAAGCACTGTAAGGCAAAACTTATACATATGCATGCATACATATACATATATACTTATATAGAAAGAATGCTTGATATTTTAGGAACATATTTAAATGTATGCATATATTTACATAGTATATGTAGTTAGGAGTAAATGTAATATGATTTCCTATGTTTTTTAAGATACCTTTAGTGTTTTTATTCCTCCTTTTTTATCTCCTTCTGTACTGTCCGCCCTTTCTATCCCCAAATAAGGAGTACCCCCTATTTTTTCCCATTTCCCCTTCCCACCATCTACATCCTGCTATTTTCCTCTAATGTGGGAATAGTGTTAGGAAGTCATAGGCTTGCTTAATTGGTGAGGTCCAGGAAAATGAGAGGCCCTATTCCAAAAAGCATTTAGATACATCTGAGAATGGTATCTGAGCTTGTCTTCTCTCTCCCTCTCCCCCCCCTCTCGCACACACACAGTACACACACACAAACATGTACACACTCATGGTACCAATGCAGCACACACATACAACCCCACACAGACACTTACACGAGTACTAACTTTTCCACCCATCCACATATACTAAGGAAGCAGACTCTCCCGTGTCACTAACTTTTCTTATTTTTGCTGGATTTTATTTTTTACTAGTTTCCCAAAGAATCTAAACTTGAAAGTGTTGTGTATAAAATGTGTTAAAGTTATCATTAACAATAGAAAAAAAAGAATGCCTCCAAAGTCATTGTTACAGAGTCCTATCCCTCTGAGATTTATAAGGGGTTATATGGATAACTGCATCTGTGGCTTTGAGTTTAAAAAAAAAATCACCACTCTGCTACATCCCTTATTATGTCCTGTCATAGCTAACGCACCTGAAAAATGGGAACCTCCATCAGGAATACCCTCCTGACTGCGCTGTGGGCATGTCTTAATCACTAGTTGATGTAGGTGGTCCCGGCACACCCTGAGCATTACCTTTCTGAGGAAATTGGCCTTGGGTTGCACAAGGAAGTTGGCTAAGCTAGCCAGAGTGAGTAATAAGCAGCATCTTCTATGGACTCTACTTCAATTCATGCATCCAAGTTCCTTCCTTGAACGCCCGCCTTGGCTTCCTCAATGACAGACTGTAATCTATTAGCCAAGAGAACACTTTTCTCCCCAGGTTTTCTTTGTTCAGTGATTTATTATGGCAATGAAGAATAAACTAGGACATATTCCTACACTTATCTCAGAAATAAGGATTAATTTTATAAAGTCCTTCCAGATATATCACCTGGAATTCTGTTTCAGTAGCTCTAGTAACAGAAGTTTCACACCTACACTGTCAATGTTAGTGAAGCATATGACTCCTAGGAGTCAATCTTTATTACTCTTGAGCCTATTAGAAGTTTCTTAAATATTTTTAAGTAATGTTTCTGTTTTTTGAGATTATAAAATAATTATGTCATTTTCCCTTACCTTTTTCAAACTTTCTGATATATTCAACCCTGTTATCATTCAAATGTGTGTGTGTGTGGGTGTGTATGTGTGGGTGTGTATTACTAAAGACATCATGCTCAGTTTATATAACGTTACTTGAATGTATGGTGACCATTTGGAATTGGATAACCAACTGATATGCTCTTCCTTGGGAAAGACTATTTCTACACTTTTCAGACTTCCTTAGTTATTCATGATTCTTTCTTTATGTTCAAGGACTCTTAAACTTCCTCCATTAATGTTAACATGTAGGGCTCATGCTTGTGCATGTCATGTTGATATGATCATGTCGTTAAGATTTCATAGGTGTAACTTTAACACCAAAATTTGGTTGATTTTCTATTTTCAAAACATGTATTTCATTTTCTTTTTTTTTTCTTTTGAAAGGCAACATATTAAATAAAATGGGTTAAGATTCAAGTTACTGAAACAAATTGTGTATAAATTAGTCATGAAGTACAAGGATTAAATCTGGCCACTTCTTCTTTTGTAGAAGTTATGTTTATATTTAAATATGTTTATAACTTGGGAAGCTTTTATGCTAGGCACTTGACTAGTTAGATCCCTCCTTTGAGAGGATTGGGTTTTCTAAAGAAAAATCGTGTGGCTAAACTTCCATGTGGAAAGATAATTGAGAGACAGGAAGACTTGGACAGGAAGGTGGATGTTGTGTGTGATTCTTCAGAGGGCACATACATGTAGACAGCAGAAGGAAATAGCAACTGGCAGAATGTAGAGGAGGAACACAACACAGTCAAAAGGAAAGAACTGATGTTTCTTCTTGGAGACCCGAAAGCTCTCTAAAATAAACCTAACAAAAATTAAATGAATGAGGAGACAAAATGTTACTGTTACAGGAAAGCTAAGCAGAAAGTTATGTGAAAATCCACTGAAAACAACACTTGGTTGTATCTTTGTATTATGCTTTTAGCAACAGTTTTCTATGAAATAAGATATTACAGATCCAATGAAAACCCAGAAATATGAGATCCCACTAAAATATGATAAAAATTATTCAGATTTAGTATGTGTGCTGTTACAGGTCTCTAATCCCAAAACTTGGGAGGTGGAGGCAGGAGGACTGTGGATTGAATCCAACCTGGTTTACATACTGGGACCCTAGCAAGGTCAGAGATCACAACTCACAGTTCTCACAAATCAACACTTAAGTAAATGTAATGTCTTTATATGAACTAAACACTACTGAAAAGCATTTTTAATTTTTATGAAATTATCAATCTTTTCAGATCAATATCTAAGATCGATTTTATGTTCAACATTATTCACTGACTGCTGCAAAGACTGATGAGCAAGGATGTGCTCAGCCTTGAGCGGTGCTAATTCTTCTAGAAGTTACAGGTTTAAGAAGCTTGGTTAAATTAACATCTGTCTTAGGCACCTGGAAGCCCCTCTAGGTCCAAGTCTCTTCCCAACCCTAAGATGGCTCCCTTAATTAAGATATGTGCTTCCCTGCTCCCCTATCCAACCTTCCTGTATCCCAATCATCCCGTTACCCCAAGTTCTCCCCATCCTACCCTTCTCACTTTTTTCTCCCCATCTCCCCTTACCCCCAGTTAGTTCCTGGGACAGCTGAGGATAGGGAACCTGAAATGATCTTATCCTATAGCCATACTGATGAATATTTTGCATATCACCATAGAACCTTCATCTGGCGATGGATGGAGATAGAGACAGAGATCCACACTGGAACACTGGACTGAGCTCCCAAAGTCCCAATGAGGAACAGAAGGAGGGAGAAGATGAGCAAGGAAGTCAGGACCAAGAGGGGTTCACCCACCCATGGAGACAGTGGGGCTGATCTATTGGGAGCTCACCAAGGCCAGCTGGATTGTGACTGGAAAAGCAGGGGATAAACCCGGACTCTCTGAATATGGCGGACAATGAGGGTTGCTGAGAAGCCAAGGACAATGGCACTGGGTTTTGATCCTACTTCTTGTTCTGGCTTTGTGGGGGCCTAGCCAGTTTGGATGTTCACCTTCCTAGACCAGGATGGAGGGGGGAGGACTTCGGACTTTCCACAGGGCAGGGAACCCTGACTGCTCTTCAGACTCGAGAGGGAGGGGGAGAGGAGTGGGGGAAGGGTGGGAGGAGTGGGAGGCTGGGAGGAGGCGGAAATTTTTTTTTCTCAATAAAAAAAAATCTTAAAAAAAATTAACATCTGTCGCATGTTTCTAGGATTCTTAAGTGAATTTCAAGTGTCATGAGCAACTGTTCTAATTTTTCTCCTGAGGACCCTGTAGCATGGAGCAAATATTCCTTTTAAGCTAGCAGTTACAGAGGAACTGTAATGAAGAACTAGATCTCCAAAATAATTTGAATTAATAACATTTTCTACCCAATTTTATTATATTTTTTCCAAAACCATAAGCTTACTGTGTGCTAAATGCCAGAGACACAGGTGCTATTTTAGTTGGCTATTCATAGCAACTTCATTTACCTAGCCAACAAGACACCCATCCATATACCCTAAACATATTATATTTTAGTCATAACCAGCAGACAGGTAAAATGTCAAGATAAGATTTCTAATGAGTCTGAACAGCAGGGTTTGCTATCTCCTTCTCTTCGGAACATTGTGGTGCTGTCTTTCCTCTGCTTTCGCTCAGAGACCTGCTACTCACTGCACACTCTCATTTCAGGTGATGAGAAGAACCATCGTTTTTAAGAAATGTCTGCCTAATTTTATCAAAATTCAATTGCAATTTGAATGATCTCTTTGTCAAAAATCAGGTTCAGTAATTTTAGCATTTAGCAACCAGGTGCCTCCTCAACAAAACATTTTTTCTTTTTTTGGTTTGAGACACAAACTCTCACAACCATTCTTTTCTCATTGTTTATCATATCAGAGTATTCAGACCTCACCAAAATAGTTCTTATAATATTGGCAGCTTTTTAAATAATTGGTCACTTTCAGTAACACGGGTAACAAATTTAAGGAGGGCAACACTTCCATTACCACAAGCATATGTCATTCAGATGTGCACATGGTTTGATAGGAGTCTGCTCATCCTGGCTTTGCAAATTACCTCCTGCTCCAAACCGTGTCCATCCCAAACCCCAAGATTTCCCTTACTGTCCACACTGGCATGTATAGTGTGTTTTCAGTGTATATAATTAAATACACTTGATATTCTACTAAAATAGTGGTGCATGCCTTTAATCTCAGTACTCAGGAGACAGAGGCAGAAGAATCTCTGTGAGTTCAAGGCCAGCCTGGTCTACAAGAGCTAGTTCCAGGACAGACTCCAAAGCTACAGAGAAACCCTGTCTCGGAAAACCACCAAAAAAAATTAATTTTCATATGAAAAAGTTCCTTTAATTTTTTAAATTGTACTCTTAACTCTCTAACAACTAGCAAAGCTAGATGATGTGGGCTTAATGAGTTAATGGATGTATTAAATGGATAAATTCATAATTGTTGTATTACTTTGCGAAGTATAGTTGTTAATCACATTTAAAATCTAAATGTATAATGACTTTTTTCCTTTGCCTTTAAAATGCTAGATAAACCCCTGAAAACAAATATATTAACATATAGTATTATTAAAACACATTGAGATTAGTGTCAAGCCACTTATGTGTTCAGTTCTACATGAACGATTCAGGATAAGAGGAAAGAGCATTGTTCACATAATTGTGAAGTAGCCCACTGTCCCTGTTTTATCAGCTAGCTAAGGGGAATCCTGGGACTAGTAACAATCGTATGGATAGTTTCAAAAATAGAGGACACGATAATGCGTTTTTTCATCTTATTTTTGTCTTCCCTGGTAAAAAGAGACCATCATTATCAAGTCACACTGCTGTTTAGAGAGATCACACTGGCTGAGTGTGAAGCCACACTTAAAAGGTACCGATTCACCTACTGGTACATAGGTCCTCTCCAAGATCCTTCTGAGTTTACCTGTTTTTCTTGCATTCAGTTCACCCAGAGAGTCAGTCCTTCAACTTTTACTTTCTTAGCACATTTTGTAAGCAGCTGTACAATTCGGATTTGAATTTTAAATCCAGTGTTTTAAAATACAGTCAATATTTCTCCACTGCGCACTTCTAGCAGTAGTCTGTTGCATAATCAGCATGAAATCTAACAAAACGGTACACCAAAGAAACACAGAGACATCTGCCTAACTGCTTTATCGAGCGTTTCAGCAATTCTGCGGAAGCTCTGCCATATCACCTGTGGTGGAACAGATGTGGTAACTGTGTGGAGCATATATTAGGGTTATAGAACACTTTCTATAAAGAAACGCCAAATGCAGAAAAATATATTTCAGCTTATGAAAAGTGCCTTGAGGCATATAAATCACATTCTCCTATTATAGAGCTATAGGCTGAAGAGAATACACCATTCAAGACAGCTCCGGCTGAGTAAGGATTTTATAAGGAAGAGCACGAATAAATTACAGTTGCAAATCTTGTCATTTTTCTTAATGTGAAAATACTTCATTTTAGGCATGAAACTGAGAGTCACAGTGAATCAAATATTTCTGGGTGTAAAGGATACTTAATTATCTCTTTTGTTTCTAAGTGAGTTTTCATTAAGATGTTTTTGATAGAAATGCAGAAAGTACATTTTATTACAGTATTTTACACAACCATAAGTCATAGCTCTCTGACATGTTTTGTCTGAAGAACCTTGCGGGGAAAAAGAGTAGGTCAGTAAAAAAAGAAAAATCTAAAGTAGTAGGTCAGGAGGCAGTCTCAGTAGAATGCATACACTTTTTTTAGCCCCGCCCATAGTACTCATCTGGGGGTTGTATATTCAAGGTTAAACATAATGGATTATCTGACTGTTCAGACTGGGATATACGATGGAGCTTGTCATTGCCCTCTTTGAATCTGCTTCTAGACCTAGAGGTGTCTTCTCTGATGTTCTCACCTCACTGTGTAAGCTGCAGCTGACTTTCCAAAGGAAGTCCAGTTCTAAGTTCCTGCAATTTCCAGGACACTTGACCACCTGATTGTGACTCTTCTAAATTTTTACTACTACCATTAGTAGTATTGTTATTTGATTTTAAAATAAAATTTCACCTTGTGGCTCAGCTAGCATCAAACTCCAAGATGCTTTTGCTTTGTGCTTTGGCCTCTCTGATGCTGGAATTATGGTGTGTGCCAGTATAGCCAGTTTCCTTTACTTGAATTAGGTACAGAAGTTCATTTTATGCTGAAAAAAGCAAAAGATTCTACAATGAAAAAAATAATCCATATCATTTTTTCTATCTTTCAATGTAAACAAAATATAAATAATTGTATTTTGGAGTCAAATACCATTGTCACCCCTCAACTGAAAATAGAAGTTTGCACCCTTTTAATCAGTTTTCTTATACTATTATTTGTTCTGTTTCTTATTTATATTTATTTGTAGAAATATAGCTCATTAGTGTTGACAAATATGTCAACAGTATTGTTCTTCTATTTCTGTAGAATGTGACAGTAAAGAGACAGTACAGAAATTAAGTGCAAATACAAAAAGTAAGGCTATAATATGTCTATCTCTTCCAAAGGATACAGAAAGGTGAAGCCTGACTTAGTAGAAGCAATATCTAGGGCTGGCCATACTTGCTGTTCCATTTCAGTAGCTGTTAAGTGAGTTTAGAATCTTCATATGAAGGAAGGTAGCTTCAATGTAAAAATGAACGAAAACCAAGTATGAGGCAGCAGCCTTGCTCTGCAGACAAGCACAGGCAAAACTGTAAAGGATAATGGAGAGAATGGTCCATAGGGGCTGCGGAGAATGGGGCTTCTTCTACAGCAAGTGCATCTCAGAACTGGTGGGGTGCTGGCTAGGAGGGGTGGCAGTGACTGCCGGAGCACACAGGCTACTTACTAGGGATGTTCATACAGTGGCGTGATGAATCAAAAGGATTTAAAAACTGTCTCTCCAAGTATGTAGATGACAGAGAAGCAGTAAATGCAGAAGGTCCTTGAGCTCCCCAGTCTAGGCTGAGAACTTGACCTGTGGATTTGCTTATTTATGGTACATTCTTTCGAATAGTATGTGTTACCATTACAAAATCTGGCATTTGAAATAAGTATGAAAGAAATTGGACACATGTTTAATAATCAATGAACTTTTAGACAGCTAAAGTATTACATAATGAGAATGTCTGTAAAAATTATCTTTTTAAGTTAGACACCCAGCTACTCTAAGGGTTCTGTATCTTTGGAGAAGTTAAAGACTTGCCTTAGCAACACAGTCAGGCGAGAAACAATCTTAACAAACAAACAATTCCCCCAAAACAGAAACAAGAAACAAAAGTGCCTTTTTATCACCATTTATATTGGTGTTGAACTTTTACTAAAATGATTACAGTGATAATATATGCCAAAGGACTAGAAAGATGGCTCAGCAGTTAGAGACTGCTCTTGTAGGTGATCCAAAATTCAATTTCTAACACCAGTGTTGCATGGCTCACAACTGGCAACCACATATAATTGCAGCTCTAACAGAGCCAATGCCCTCTTTAGGGACCTTTGCTTTTGCACAGACATAGTCACAAACAGAAAGAGGGAAGGGAAGGAAGAGGGGAAGAGAAAAATGGTGAGGAAGAAGAGTTTAATTAAAATTAAATAAACCTTTAAAGTGTCTGTGTGTGTGCGTGTGTGCGTGCATGTGTGCATGCATGTGAACCTAAGTTTAATCTAGTGTTGTTTATATGATGGAATAACATTGGAAACCTAAAATTAGTTTGCATAAAAACTAACTTATTGTCAATATTATTGATGATTTATTTTCTATTCTTTACAGAATGAGCAGAAGTCTTCATAATTCAGTGCTAAAGATTTGGATTGTGGGTAGCTCAGAAATGAGGTAAGTGTATCTCACATGGTTTGAAGCACTTAGAGTGGTGCTCTGAGCTGCAGAGAACAGTCACACTTTTATAGAGACATATACACCCATGTGCTCACTACAGGAACTAGATGTTTATGTGTGCCGCCGTTAACAGCTATTTTATTTCTGTGTTAAATGTTATTTAACAGAGAAAACAATTTAAATTATTAGAGCCAGGTGTGGCATAGTTTCTTTGTAGCAAATGTACAGTAGTACAGACTTTTGAAACATGGTTGTGTTGCTCTTTTAAATGACTTTTGGAATATAATGGATGAACTTCCCAATGATGCCTTTTTTTTTTGTCCAAACAATACTAATCCTCTTCATTGTTTCAATTTGAGTACTAAAGAAAAATGTGTTTAATTTCTCCATAGCTTTTGATTTTCTCACTGTCTGTCACATTAAGCTCATCTCAGAAGTACATTTCTGTGCCTTCCTAACAGATGCACCTGCTAAACTTACTCAATATATAGTTTGAAAGAGTTCATTTGGATTTATGGAACTAGAGGATAGAATCCATAATGGTTGGGATAACATGGAAGCAGGAAACAGGTGTAGCAGCTGGAGCAGGAAGCTAAAAGCTAAGAGCTCATACTGCAACCATGCTTACAATACAGAACGAGTGAACTGGAAATGGTCTAATCCTTTAAACTCATAAAGCCTGCATCAGGAGACATACTTTTTACAACAAGGCCACACCTTCTACTTCCCCAAGTAGCACCACCAACTGGTCACCAAGTGTTCTAATGTCAAGACGATGAGGGACATACACAATAATAAAGGTAAAAAAAACCTACAAAATACAGCCTAAAATAGTGTCAAAATAACTTTTTTTATTCCTAATATGCCACTTCCTTGATGTTTTACTACACTATGGCTGAGATATTGTTTAATTAATTTCAGATCTGAACTTTTGTTTTTAAGTTCTCAAATATTCTTAAAAATGACAGGGTTTATTAGGGATATGTTTAGATTATATTTGTTAGATAATTAGAAAATAATTCATTAAAATTCAACTTTTGTTATAATGGAATCCTATAAGAACTGGGATAATTTAGAATGAAGTCAAATAAACTTCATGCTTGCAATGACTTTTGTCTTGGAAGGTTAGGAATACTGATATTATAGAACAATGTAAGTACTTTGAATGTTTTGTACATTGTCTTTGTAGTAAAGGCCATTTTTTCCATGAACAAATTAAGCTTGGAGAAAAGAGGGAAAAATTCTAGTCTCAATGATTCTGAAGATAAGCCTTCATTAGAAAACTAAAATTCTCCTACAATCCTTCCTCCCTCCCTTCAGCAGGATTCTCCAAGCTCAGGACTAAAGTTTGCTTCCAGCACTCCAGGCAGTGCTTGAGCTAGCTCACTCTCCTGGCATTTGTCTCGGGCTGGACCAGTGATTGGTTGGCCACTTCCACAAACTCTGTGCCACCCTTACCCCAGCACATCCCATAGACAAAACAGATTGTAGGATGAATATTATGTGGCTGGTTTGGTGTCCCAGTTCCTGCATTGGAAGGAAGTCTTGCCTGGTCATAGGTGATGGCCAGTTCAGGCTACATAACAGAAGTTGCTTTAGTTTTAACTGGGGTCATCCTTATAGATTCCTGCGAGTTTCCTTCACACTAGGTTTCTACCTGACCCTAAAATGCCTCCCTTTTCCAGTTAGCACTTTCAGTATTCTCCTCTCCACCACCTTCCCATCTGATCATTCTTCTTTCCATCCCTACCATACCCATTCTACCCAGAGGGGACAAGGGCATCACAGGCAAACCCACAGAATAAACTCATCTGGGCTCATAGGGTTTCACAGAGGCTGAACTGACAACCAGGGAGCCTGCATGGGACTGATCTAGGTCCTCTGCATATATGTGACAATTGTGTAGCTTGGTCCTCTTGTGGGCCTCCTAACAGTGGGAATAGGGGCTGCTTCTGACTCCTTTGCTGGCTTTTGGGAACCTACTCCTCATACTGCATCACCTTGCCCAATCTTAATATCAGGGGAGATGCTTAGTCTTACTACAACATGATAGACATGTTTTCTTGATATCCACAGGAGGCCTTTTCTGAATAGAAATGGAGGAGAAGTTGGTGATGGTCAGAGAAGGCACTGGAGAGGGAGGACTAAGAAGAGAGAAAGGAAGGACTAAGAAGAGTGGAAGGAAGGGAAACTAAAGTGAAGATATAATATAAACAAATAGGTAAATAAACATATTTAAACAAAGAAAGCTAACAGGAAGTAAATAACAGAAAGAGGCAAGTTCTCATTTATTGGAAGGGAGCACAATTCACTATGAAGTAGGAAAAGTTTCGGAGACTTCAGAGAGAATGACAGCTTCCTCTAGGTGCATTGAAAAAATACCAACTCATTCCAAAAACCCAGCTTTTGTGTAAACATGATCTCTTCACACACTGGAGATGGTTCCTCACTCTGTGGACAAAGCAGGACTGAAGCAGCCAGCAGGAAATTAAGGTCAGAGTTAGATCTGAAGCTGGTATATGGTAATAATTGGATAACACATATACAATCTCCCTTCCTGTATTCCAGGGCTGAAAAACATACACTTTGGCTGTTGTCCTTATTCTTTTGAGAGATTTAAAGTTTTGATGGCATGTGTAAAATAATATGTAAATTAATTTCAGTGTAATATCATTTTGAAAACTTGGGAATGTGCAGCTCATCATTGTCTAGCCATTGCACACAAATATCCTTTGCTGCAATGGAGTCCATTGCTGTCAATTAGAAGGTGAATGTTGTAATAGGAGCGGCGGGGCTGCGTCCCCAGCACCCCGCTGCCCACAAGGCTAGCTTTACCCGAAATAATTACACGGACACTGTATTCTTTTAATCACTGCTTGTCCCATTTCTATCTAGCCTCTTCTAGGCTAACTCTCGCACCTGGACTAGCCCATTTCTTATAATCTGTGTAGCACAGCTGGGTGCGCTTACCGGGAAGATTCTAGCCTACGTCCATCCTGGGTCGGAGCTTCATCGCGTGTGCCTCAGAGAGCAGAGCTCTCGCCTCTGCCCGCAAGAGTGGAGCATCGTGTCTCTCTGAGGCATCTGCCCCTGAGAGGAGAGCTGTCGAGTCTCTGTCTGAGGTGTCTTACCTCACTTCCTCTTCCGCCCAGCTTTCTGCTCCGTTCACTCCTCCCACCTACGTTCTAACCTATCAGGGCAAGCAGCTTCTTTATTTAATCAACCAATGACCTTCTTCCATCAGGTGAAAATTATTCACATGTTGTCAATTGGTGGGCAGGAGTTTGGTTCACAAATCTGATTCATGTCAACAAGTTGCTGTCATTGTCTTGGTCTTGTTTAGGTAGCTAGCTATATTGTCCAAATTTCATGGGTGTGGCTTTCCTGTCATATCTTGCAGACACTTCATCACAGTGGACTTCCTAGTTTCTGACTCTTACAATGTTTCTGGATAGTTTTTAATAATGGTTTCTGAGCCTTAGCTATAAGGATGTGATAGATGTAACAACTGGAGTTGAGCATCCCATGGTCAGTGATACCCTACATTTTAACCAGTTGTGGCTTTTTGAAATGTTCTCTCTGTGTTCCACAAAAAAGGCTTCCTTGATGAGTGAGGGGTAGGAACTATACTTAATCTGATGAGTGGGGAAAGGATGATATTAAGAATGTAGTTAGACTATATGGCAAAGGAAAGTGACAGTGATGGATTTTCCTCTATAATCCATGACCTTATTAGTCACAGGTATTTGGCTAGATTCCTAATATTAGACATTATTTTCCTCCTGTTGAGTGGGTCACAAATCCAATTAGAAGGCCAAGATGAAAATGCCACTATTGTACTTTTTGAGAAATCTTGCAACGCTGGTCTTTGATCAGAGTCATGGACATCACAGCTGAGTATGACAATTGATTTCTTTCTTCCTATAGCAACTTTGGTACTATATATAAGTTAGTCCTCAGGGATAAAAGAGGTTTTCAGGACACATTCAACTGGAATTCTCAGGGTCTTGTATCTATAATACACTGTGTCTTCCGCAATAGCGTCTGATATTCAAGCTCTGGAAGGCAACCAAAGACAACAGCTATAGCCTAAATTGCTTGGGTAATCTCTTGGACTCCATTAGCCAATAAGTTGAAAGATTTCTTATACCTCATACAGAGACTTTTAGTGCAGACATCACACCCATGTGATAAAACTTCATTTAGCCTATGAATAAATGCACTTACATGTAATGTATTTAATTTACATAAATACAAAATAGTATGTATTTATAGACATGACCTCATAGCATCTTCAATTGCTAACACACAACTTGTACAAGATCAACCCAGTCAACCCTCCAGCATGGTGATAGAAGAACTCTGAATCCATCTTCTGTCCCCTCTCTGCAGCTATTGACAATTTTTGGATGCTGAGGGAAAGACGTCTTTAGTGACATGGAGTCTTGTAGGTTATTGTTGTCCCAGGGGATGGCCCTACCTTCATGTGCAACCAGGAAGTACTGACTGGACTCACAAATCTAACAAACATAAAATTAAAAGAAAAAAAAGAGAACTTCAAAAAGAGTAGGAACATGAAATTTGTTGGGAAATGGGGGATCCAGTAGACATTAGAGGAATGAGTGAAAGGAGAATATAATCAAAATATATGTAATAGCAAACTTAAAAAATTGAATATATTCTTGAAACACATTTTTAAGAAAACTGATCATCCATACCCTTCTGTATATGTTCAGGTTAACAGTTATAAGAGGCCATTGACCATGAGGAAAGCAATACCATCAGTACTACTATTTAGCTATAATCTAAACTGATCCATTTTAAGCATTCAATTTCCTTTCTTTAAAGTCCGATAAGGAAGTTAAACTTGACTGCACTGTCATAATTTACAGTCTTATAACTATCATCCAATAAATGTGTGTTTCCATATAACATTGCTGAAAAATGAGACTATTTTAAACATCCTGTAAATCTGCATAGTCTTTGGAGGACAACTGATACAGATAGCACAACCTTCATTGATTAAAATTTAAAAAACAACTTTTTTCTCTTACTCATCAAGAAATCTCAAAGCACAGTGTTAATGTTGCCCAAGGGGAACTCCTTGGAAAAAAAGTCCTCTGCCTTTGTCTGCGTATTACAGTTTGTCATTCCAGTCCTAGCCTCTATCTCTCACATGATCATCTCCTGTGCTGTGCATTCATATTCTTCTCCATAAGCATGTTTTTATATGTGTAATTGCAAGTCATCTAGCTAATCAAGAATCATCTCATTTGTATATCAATAGTTGTAAATTGAAAGTCCTTTTGTTTTGCAAAATAAGGTCATAGGCACATATTACTGTGCTAAGATGTGGGCACATCTTTCTAGGAGCTACCATCAAACCCACTAAAACACTGTAAATGAAGTTCTTACTTGTATAGAATAGGACTTGCCTTCGCAAAAATTGGCAACATGGAGAAACAAAGAAATCTTTGTGTGAATTTCAGACATTGCCAAAAGAGCACAAATAAAAAGGCAAAATAATGTTAAAGTTCTTGTCAAATAGATCTTTCACTTCTTTGGTTAGAGTTACCCCAAGATATTTTATGCTGTTTGAGGCTATCGTGAAAGGTGAAGCTTCTCTGATTTCCCTCTCTGCTTCTATATC
>NC_022009.1:813158-830889 GCF_000317375.1 Microtus ochrogaster | reverse complement strand
GAACCTTCTCAAAAATCGACCACAAAGTCGGTAACAAAGCAAACATCCACAGATATAAAAATATATTCTTTTATATTTTGATAGGATTTTGATAGGATAACATCATTTTCTCTTTCCTTCTCTGCATACTCTCTGATAAACCTCTCCTTCTTGCTCTCTTTTAAATTCATGGCCTCTTTTTTCAGTAATTATATACATATAATATAAATATGTGTGTTTGTATGTATGTGTATATATTTATACATATACATATTAATATATGAATATATGAATTTATACATATGTATTTATAACTCTCAAATGCAACCCAGTAAGTCAGTATATTGTATATGTTTTTAGAGATGATCATTTGATATTAGATCAACAACTGTCATGCTTTTTCCTGAGGGATATTTTTACTCCAACTTTCAGAATTCCATAGTTGCCTATAGATCTATTGTAGGATTGTGGCTTCATAAGCCTTCTTCCATCCAGTTAGCAAGTCTGTCGTTCTTGTTCTTGGGCTGATATTACTAAGAAGTCCAGACTCACAGCAAACATTATCCTCTGGCTCTTACACTTTTCCCACTCACTTTGTGGGTGATGATCCCTGAGCTGTGGGTTCAAGTGATGTGTTGTAGATTCATCACTTTGGATGGGGACTCAGTTTTGGTTGTTTGTAGCTTTCTGTAATGACCTTAGTCTGTTTCAAAGTGAAGTTTCCTTGATGAGGGGTGATAATTATACTTACTGTGGGTATAAAGACAAATTTTAAAGTATAGTTATAAGTTATTCTTGTTTAGTAAAGTAGTGGTTGGGCATTCTTCTCCATGACCTATTATTTCACTAACCCTGGCTTGTTGGCTCAGTTTCCAGTACCTGACATTATTTTCTCATTGCTGGACAGTTCTTAAGTCAAATTAGAGAGCTTTTGGTTACTGCCAAGGTATATGTGCCACTACTGAGCCCGCTAGATACAGCTGCATTTCATGTGCTTCATAGCCAGGTATCATCGTTGGTAGCTTCTCTCTTTTGGAAGCTTACATGGTGCTTTTTGTTACCAGGGAAGTTACTCCTCAGGGAGGAGGCTTTCAGGTCAGTTCCAGCTCAGAAAACAGTGATGAACTGTCAGAGGTACATGGTGTCTTCAGTAACAGAGACTTGCTTTCCACTTCTGGGAGTAAATCAAGGGTAAACACAATAACCTACATGTTTAAGGAGTCTCTTAGGTCGACCATTCAACAATTCAAAAGAAGACATCTCAAACTTGGTGTTGGAATTCTGTTAGATAGTTTTCTGCTGTTGAAGGGAGCATTTTAGCTGAAGTGGAAAAATTATATTTAAACTATTTTTGTACATTTATTCACTGCCTTTATAAATATATAAATGCATAGACATATATATATGTGTATGTATGTATATATGCAGGCAGTTAGTAGTATAATTCCTTCTGGTTGTTTAATTTCAGCTATCAAAATGTTTTAGTGAGTATTTGACACCAAACCAGATAACTCAGGTTCAATATCCAGCATCTATTGGTAGAGGAGAGAAATGATTCTCTCATACAGTGTTCTGATCTTAACATTTGCTTCCACCTATGTTGACCCTTCCTAAATAAACAAATAAATGTTTACAAAAAGAATATGAATGAGTCCTGTGATGGAAAAGAAAGAACAGCTACCTTATTAATTAATAAAATAAATTTAAGTTTTGTAGCATAGCTGTAGGGCTGGAGAGATTGCTCAGCTCTTAAGAGTACTGCCTGCTCTTCCAATGGTACTGAGTTCAATTCCCAGCAACCACATGATGGCTCACAGCCATCTGTAATGAGATCAGGGGCCCTCCTGAAGAAGAGACCTGGTCTTCCTCATCAACTTAGATCATGAAATCAATATTGATGAGTTCAAAAAACCCTCCATACATGAGCTGCCCATGCATGCTTCAGCACTGCCAGGCATAAACTTCATTCACTTTTCAAATTTCAGCAGAGCTATTGTACGAGATGGATAGCAAGAACACTGATTTTTTTTTCAGTTTTTATATGCTTTAAGGTCTTGCAAGAATATTTAATTAATTTCAATGCATTGTATTGCAATGTCACAGTCACTGTAAGTCTATCTCGTAAATTTCAATTTATTTATTTATACCAATTATTTTTTGCTTCCCCAGCTCAATATTTTTACTCTACAGTTTTTGGCTATTAGGAAGTTTTTGATCAATTCTCAAAATTAAGTTGATTTTGAAAATTATTCTCATTATGTTTATTTCTTTTATCAAAGAATGGAATTTTGAAAGTTAGTTCACAGCCATTCCAGAAAAGCTACATTTATGCTATTATTTTATGTTATTTTAATGTTATTTAATGTTATTTTGTTATGGAGGCAATCATAATACAGATATGATCACTTGAACTGAAAGCCATTGCCTCCTCTGAAGGACATCATTGAAATGAGAACCCAGAAGGACTCAACTCTGGTGGCAAACTTAAGCTCTGTGGTAAGTGTCTATATGACTTATTAACTTGTTAGGAATAGTTGCTTCTGTTGACAAACCTCATGTAGTGGTCCATTGACTTTATCATTCGACTCTATCTCATTATCAGAGTTTCAGTTAATAAGAAGAAAGTGTTTTCATACTTCATTTAGAAAACAATGCATATTTCATATTCAAAGAGTAGAAAATCTTTGAAGACTGCAAAAGATCAGTTCAGGTAAAGATACACTGGCAAAAATACAAGCAGACTAAATAATATGAGAAAAAAGAACAATTCTAGGAAAAAAATTCTTTCTCTGAGGGTATATGTGCCAAGAGCTGAAAGTAACTTTACAGCAAACTCTTTAGGAAAGATCTCAGGGTAGAAAAGGTGTTAAGACAAAGAAAAAGGTAAAGAACCAAAGACTTGGAGGCTCATTAGTGCTCTTTTGTCTCTCCCTCGGTTCACTAATGTATCCCTCAAATTTTGAGGCTGTTAAAAACAAGAAAAAATAAATAAACTGAGTTTATTCTAATCTGACTCTTGAAGCAATTCAGATACCAGGTCTGCATGTCCAGTTGTTGCTCTGTCCTGGGCAAGAGACATCAGCCAGTAAAAAAGGAGGTTCATTTGCGTGGTGACACTTAGAAGCCACACTCCTTTCTTTCTCTAACATTTTGCTGTGACAAAAGCCTATAAGTAAAGGTTTCTAAAGTTTATTTAGCTAGTATTCTAGTTCAGTATCATTTACTTTAGAAAAATCTGGTTTGCTCATTAAATATTGGAACACTCTCACTCTTCTCTAAGTTTAACGGAGTTTACTATTTTCTGAAGTTGATTATTAAAACATCAAGAACTTTCTGGAAAACTCCTTAAGAGAGAGCAGGGATCCCTGTCCTGTGGGAAGCCCTCCCACATCCAATCCTAGGAAGCTTTGCACCCAAAAAGACAAATAGACTAGGTTCCCAAAAAGCCAGTACATGCAGTAGAAACAAGTATGTTCATGTTGGGGCTGGTAAAGTCACTGAGAGCACATGATGCTCTTTCAGAGGATTTGACTGCTTACAACTGTCTATAACTTCGGTTCCTGGTGATTTATGTAATTCTGGTTTCTATGTGTATCTGTACAAATGTTACACATACATACATACCCTCAGATATTCACATACACATTTTTAAAAGTAAAATAAAAATTAAAAATGAATTAAGTTGATGTTATAGAAGTTGAGAATAGAATAAGGCTACACATATAAAGTAGTCACTAAATTACAATCAGACAGGGCGACTCAGCCAACTATTGGGAGCAAAAATGCTTTTGGCTTTGTCTAAACTATGGGAAAATCTTCAGCACAGGATAGTTTAAAAACACAAAGTACACATATGTGGAAAAGAATGAGAACCAAATGAAATAGGATTTAACTATTGATGTTAATATCTGCACAAGAATTACATTAACTATCAAATGTACTATGCTACAAGATTATTTATCCATTAAATAAATATTCATTGATCATTGAAAGATGAACTTTTATATCTATTTTCTCTTGTATAGATATTATTTTTGATTAAACATATAAATATGAATTTTGAAACTTAGATGGTTAAAGTCTATGCTCACAAACTATTTTAATATCTTGGGAAATGCTGAGAATATTTTAGCCTATTGATCTCTAATTAATTTTACCATTTTGATATGTAAGAATGCATAAGAAAATGATCAAGTTGGTTTATTAATGTGACAGGTAAACTGAGTATTAATATGATAGCTAAATTACTTGAACTAAAAAAAGACCTTGGGTAAATTAATTTTCCTATATGGTCATACAACCTAGTGAATATTCCTTTCATCATATTCTAGATAGCTTTCACTATGATCAACACAAATTAACATCCAATTTATATGTACTTTATATGTACTTACAAATCTGAAGTAATTACCAGTAATTACCAGTAATTTTATCTTCATAGCTACTATAAGCAACTAAACAATTTACTTCACTTTAGAAAACCTGTATGTCAGATTTTGGTAAATCTTTTACAGGAAAGATTTTATGATTGTTATTTTGCAGTTCTAAGCAGATATCCCAGGAAGTTTTAGGCATTTTAGAATGACAAATGGCCATTGATTCAAATCCAATTTCCCAGTCACTTTAGGTTAATTACCCAAAGGCATTGCAGTGACTAAATTTTGCTACATTAAACATCATTACTGTTATTACACACTACTAAGTATATTCCTTATATTCTCTTCTCCCAAAGTACCAACTTCTTTGATCCCTGAATATTGATGATGAGTGTAGAAATGATTTCAAAGATTATACTTTTACCAGGATGGTCAGTCTTGCTGGCTGGCTAATGTTTTTACACACTAAGCCATCTTACCAGTCTTGTTTTGAATTTTGGAGCAGCATATGAAAACTATAACAAATACCCATATATTGTATCCATATCAAATACTCATATATTTATTTGATTAAATGTAGTACTAAGTCTACACCGTGTCCTCTGCATATATGTTATGGCTGTTAGCTTGGTGTTTTATTGTGACTCCTTACAATGGGAGAGAGTGTGTCTCTCTTTTGGCTACTCTTGAGATTCTTTTCATCCTATTGGATTGCCTTGTTCAGACTAGATATGAAGGCTTGCCTTGTTTTATTATATTCTTTTTGTCATGTTTGGTTGTTAACTCTTGGTTCTATTTCTAAAAGGAAATAGAGTGATGCAGGTCTGAGGGAAGAGGAGATTTGGGGAGCTTGGAGGAGTAGATGGAGGTGAAACTATAGTCAGTATGAGAGAATAATCTATAGAATTTTTTAGAAAGGGGAAAGGCATGAAGGTTGGAGAAGACATGCTAATTGAATACTCCATCACATTTCTAGTTATATGAATGGGTTGGGAAAATATAGTTTACAAGGGAAAAAAGAACACAGGCAAGAGTGGGGGCAGAAACACGTGAGAAATTGAAAACAAAGAAATAATTTTCACTTATATTCTCTTAATATCTAATGACAATGTGGGAAGGAGAAAACTATAACTTCCTGATAATCTTGGCCTATCATACTTGCAAACTAAAGAACCTTGAAAAATGGTCTTTGTTAATTTTAAAAACTGATTGGCATTTGGTAATCATGAACAGCTGAAATACTACAGATCCCAAATCAAGCTACATTTTACTATCTTTACTATGAGGATATCCATTTATTGACTAAGATCCTGGTTACTGTCATAAAAACTTTTGGATGGTGCTAACTCTACAGGCCACTAGCTTTCACCAACCCATTTACCAAGAATTTACTAGATCATGTCTGAAATGTCTCAGATTTCTTTACTTTACTGTAATCTATCCAATTGATGCCTCCTCTCTGAGATATTAGGAAAGTATCTAGATTTATGACTTTTCTTTGTTCTGTAAAGATTAAACTCTTCATGAAACTGTTACCAATTTGGATGGAAACCTGGACCCATGTTTCTGGGACAAGGTTGCTCATATTTGGCTCTAGAATAAACTATCTCTACTTCCTTTAATTTGGCAGTTGTACTTTGAATTAACATACTCTTCTGAGTTAGAAGAAAATAAATTGAACCACAGTGACAAGAACACAATTACTATTGTTATTGCATTATGATTATCCCAATATATTCACTTTTAGAATCTATATTTTATCTCTCAGGTTTATATAACTCAAATTACAGCATTTCCTTTTGCTTAGCAAGTTACTATGAAACATTTCACTTGCGAGTGTGTAAGAAACATTTGAAAATGGTTCAGTCAGCAACACAGATTAAAATGTGACTACAGGGTTACCTACTGAATTTTAACTCAATTTTAGAGTAAAGCAGGTCTAAGAAAGTATATAGGAAATGTATAGAAATTTAGATGAGGGTTTCATGAACTATACAGTCTAGAAGGACAAAATAGATGTCCCAGTGTATAGAAAGATTGGCTTCTTAGTGTTTTCTGCCTCCTAGGTAGCGATATAATTAAATGAAATATGATATTTCAGAACTACTTGATAGTAATTCATTAAGGTCTCATGGATGCCCAAAGGAAGTTTCACAGAGATGCCTATTATTTTAGACAATAAACATGACAATAATGTTTAATATATTTTGTAGTTATATTTGAAGTCAAGAAATAATATAAAAAATTGAAATAGCCTGTCATGAACACATCTGACTTATCAGAAAAATGAGCTTTAACTTCTGTGTATTTAATCATCAGAATGAATCATTTCTCATAGGAAATGGATGATCCTGAATTTTTCCTTGAGTTATTGCACTGAAAACATTTTATTGGAGAGTTGTTTGATGCAATCTTTTTCAATAAAACCTTCATTTTCTATTTATTGTCAGACCTATAATGTAATAATATAAATTAGCAAAATATTCAAAGAAGACATTCATTAGGAAGAGAACAGAATTTAAATACAAAGGAACCCTTTCAATGACTTCATTTAGCCATCTATCTTGAAGTGTGCAGTAGAATCCATTTCCTTGCCTTTAATGACTGTTCCACCTCAGAGACACAATCTTGGAAAATTACCATTTTGAGTACTTCTTCATAATCTGTTACTTTATTAAAAGTTAATGTAATTGCCAAAGGAAATGAACTAAAACAAATTGTTCACAGAAAGAAAGACATATTTGAGATTTGTGAATACATTACATTGAACGTTAAATAAAGGTAAAAACATGTACCTTGCTACCTCGTCACTAGATTAGAAAGTATGCATACTTATCTCCCATTGATGGAGACTCTGGTATGCACTGATATTTCTCTTTAAAGAAGAATAATTACACAATTAGAAAACATAAGTTGTACATAAATCGCCACTTGAGTAGACAGGAATAATAATCTTCTTTAGACCATTTTCCTTTCTGCGTGTACTGACACAAAGCCTGAGAAAGAAGACTATGGAACGTAATACCATACAAAAGGTAATTTCTGATCTTGGTTTACATTACAGTGAGCATTATTTCAGCTTTCTAAATATAGCAATGCCAATGAAATACTTTGAATCACAAGGGGATGGCATAACCAAAATTTAAACAACTGTCTATGTTTAAATTATCATAGGATTCTTTTTTTGTTTTTTGTTTTGTTTTGTTTTTGTTTTGTTTTTCTTTTTTGAGACAGGGTTTCTCTGTAGCTTTGGCTGCCTGTCCTGGAACTAGCTCTTGTAGATCAGGCTGGCTTGAACTCACAGAGATCCACCTGCTTCTGCCTCCCAAGTGCTGGGATTAAAGGCGTGCACCACTACCACCCAGATGTCATAGACTTCTTGTAGCTTAATTTAGTATCTGTTACTCAATAGGTTCAATAAAAGTCAAACTGAAAAAATATTTTATAGAACTTTATCGAAAGTGAAGGAGTGGGCATTTTTTTTTCTGTTTGTGATCCTAGCAGAAACCCTGTGAAAATTTCACCATGCAAGAAAATCTCAGCTGTGTTTCATCCATAAATGTTTTTTTGTCAGGTTGGTAAAGTTCTTTTATCCACCTAGTAGTTTGATGACTCTATTATGTATTATGCAAAAGTAGTGAATTTGTCAAACACTATTAATTAAGATAATCAATTTTCCCTCTTAATCAAATTTAGGAGACATATTTCATTTATCTGTTAGGTTAGAATCACACAGTTCCCCGAAAACCTCGAACTAGTGATGATACTTTATTTTCTAGCAACTATCTATACCTGTTGGAACATACTTTTAATACTCTACAAGGCAGTTCATATTTCTTTTCTAGAGATCTGTCTTTAGCAAAGCAACCCATTCCTAGAAATCCCCCCCAGACTGAGAACCAACAGTGTGCAAGAAGAAAGGCTAAAGAAAATATTTACTCATCAAGCGTCTGAGTTAGCTTATCATTTGCTGAAAGCATATTCACAATTTTAAGCAATGACCCATTTGTGGGAATGCCCCTAGGCTAAAAAAATATTCTTTTGTAATGATGAGCTCATGGACAACATTTCAAATGAGATTTGCTAAGGAGCCATTAGTTTGATCAAATATTGAAATTTTTGTTTTTGGAACTTTTAGGGGCTTCTGCCTTGTTCTATCCTTTCCAGCAAGGAGATGGATGCTATACTCATGCTAACTGTAGACAGTTTTTAAAACTACAGCAGATCATAGAAGAGGGAAAGAACCCAGTCATTGTCAGAAAACACAGAGCTCTATCATTAAATTAAGATTATTTATGACTTTTTCTTAAATGCCACTGCTTGGGTACAAACAGATATTTGATTGACAAATCACTACATAGTTTATAATGAGGATTTTGAGAACAGTTATTGGGTTTCTATTTCTCTTTTGAGAATTTTAAAAGTTCTTGTTGACCAGTCTTTACCACAAGCTAACTCAAGAAGGATCTGCCCCTGTGAATTTGTATGCCAAAAGCAGGTTTGCATACAGTCATGTATTTCTCTACATCTGGGTCAGATGAATATATTAGTTTCACTTGTATTCCAAGAACTATTTACAGATGGACTCTAACACTAGTCAAAGCTAGGTGTCTGCGAAGACACAGCACACACTGCCTCCCTGTAACTGGGCCTGTGTTGGGTGTTGCTCTCCATCATCCCTGCACACCGGTCATCCTCCATCACAGAGATGTTGCACCCTCTTCCTCACCACTGTATCTTGACATCTGGGTCATCATTACTGAGTAGGAAGCACGTTCAGGATAACTCTTCCATGTATGTTTATATTCCACTCTCCTTGACCCCAAATAAGAGTGCAAAAATCAGACGCAGGGAACAAAGATGCAAATAAGATGATGAAATTATTTACTATTTTGAAAACAAAGAGAACTACTTATTAACTTGTCTACTTTAAAAGGGGAAACTGTCTTAATTTAAAAAGTCTTAAAGTAATAGATGATACAAATTACTCATAAACTTCATCTGACTTATCAAAAATTAATTTGTGAAGATAATCCATATCAATTTTCAATTTAATTTTAATTTATCAATTAAGATAAAAGTTTTGGAATTGCCTGTCTAAAAGATGCAACTTTTGATGACATGAAATAGAACATGATTGGAGAATGATTAGGAGTTCAGCTATTACACTACTTCTGATTTTAAGATTATATTTGTTTTGGGATTTCTGTTTACCTTGTCATTAGCAGAAGGAGATGCAACTTCACATTATTGGTTGTGCAGTCCTGGACCACTTAACTTAGAAGCCTTGGCACAGGTATATCTAGAATTTTGACTTAAATCAAAATAAAAAATTCACAAAAAACCTCAGTAAGAAGCTGAGATTTTTTAAAAGTATACAACTAGAGACAGTTTGAAGGGTTAAAAGTGACACACATTTAAGCAGCTTAAAAGGAGTAGTGTGCAAGTGTAGTATTTGTGTATGTGTGTGTATGTGTGTGTGTGTGTGTGTGTGTGAGAGAGAGAGAGAGAGAGAGAGAGAGAGAGAGAGAGAGAGAGAGAGAGAGGGAGGTAGAGAAGGAGAGAGCATGTGTTCTTACTAGGAGGAGGAAGATATGGGAGTACCATGGAGAGAGGGAATTATGTAATTATCCTTTAATTTAAGAAAGACATTAGCAGAAATCTTAGGTGTTCACTGCAAGAAAGAAAAAGAATCTGATAAACAGTGACTCTTCAAATGCTCAGTAAACATGTTTTGGAACACTGATTTTTATCTGGAGAATTTTCCTTTTATAATGACATTATACGGTTGTTCAGGAGGTGCATTTTATAGGTTTATGCTAAAAACAGGTCAGCAAAGATCAAAGGAATGCTTACTAGATATAGGTGACAAAGAATTAAGGAAATGTGTTTTGCTGTAAACATGATTCCTAATCTTGTTTGTGAGATTTTCTCAGAAAAGGAAAGGTTTACAGATGGTAAAAGAAGACTGGTCAGGTTAAACTCAGAGGTCACATGCATCTGCGGCTCAAGCACGGTTTATTAGCTGTTCTATATTCTTGTTTGCAATATCTCTCAGAAAAGAAAAGACTGTATCTGTCTGTGCAGGCAAGCATTACAGTGCTTATTGTTATCTGTGTCAATATTTTTGACTCTCAGGCATCTCTATGCTACTTCACTGCCCCTCTCTCTCCCCCTTCTTCTTATTCTTAATGTTTCTAATTTTTGAGATTATTATATGATTACATCGCTCCCCTTACCTCCCTATGAACACTTTCTTAAACCTGTCCTTGCTCGCTTTCAAATTCATGTCTTCTGTTTTCATTAATTCTGTTTTCATTAATTCCCTAATGGTTAAGGTTTAACATTTTTTTTGACATATTTCTTAACCATTCTTTTTTATCTTTTAAGAACTCTCAGGTAAGTTCCCAGGCTCATTTTTGAGTGGGTCATTTATTTTTGTTGTTTTTGTTGCTGGTGTTGTTTGTTTTGGGTTTGTATTTGATTTTGGTTGTTTTTTGAATTCTTTATATTCTGAAATTCATCCTTCTCTCAGAAGTACAGCTGGCAATGGCGATTCTCTTCCACTCTGTGGTCTTCCCGTCCACCAGGTTCACTGTTTCTTCAACTGTCCAAAAGTCTTTTCATGTTTTGAAGTCTCATCTGTCAATATTTGACCTCAACCCATTCTTAAACAAATAAAGTCCTACTTAGAAAATCCTTTCCTACTTCGCCGCCAGGAGACCTAGCTTTGGGAACCTTCATCTGGTGATGGATGGCGTTAGAGACATAGACCCACACTGGAGCACTGGACTGAGCTCTCAAGGTCCCAATGAGGAGCAGAAGGAGGGAGAACATGAGCAACGAAGTCGGGACCACGAGGGGTGCACCCACCCATTGAGACAGTGGGGCTGATCTATTGGGAGCTCACCAAGGCCAGCTGGACTGTGACGGAAAAAGCATGGGATATAACTGGTCTCTCTGAACATGACGAACAATGAGGACTGATGAGAAGCTAAGGACAATGGCACAGGGTTTTGATCCTACTTAATGTGCTGGCTTTGCGGGAGCCTAGCCAGTTTGGATGTTCACCTTCCTAAATATAGATGGAGTGGGGAGGACCTAGGAGTTACCACAGGGCAGGGAACCCTGACTGCCCATTGGACTGGAGAGGGAGGGGGAGAGGAGTGGAGGGAGGGGGAGAAGGGTGGGAGGAGGGGGAGGGAAATGGGAGGCTGGGAGGAGGTGGAAACTTGTTTTTTTTTTTTCCTTTTCTCAATAAAAAAAAAAAGAAAGAAAATCCTTTCCTAGCCCTATGTTATGTATGGTGCTGCCTATGTTTTATTCCAGCAGTTTCATTTCTTTAGGTTTCCAGTTTCAACTTTAGTTTATTTGGAGTTAGTTTTTTGCAGACTGGTAGACACACGTCTACTGTAATTCTTTAGCATGTGGACATTCAGTTTTCCCAACAGCATTTGTTGTTTCGTATTGTTTTTTCTTCAGCCTGCATTTCTGAAGCTTTGTCAAAGAATAAATGGCTGAAGTTGTGAATATTTAATGAGATTATTTCAAACTTTTCATCATCTAGCATGATATTGGCTGTGTTTCTTTTATATAGCTTTTATTATGTTGAGATATGTTGCCTCTATCACTACTTCTCTATATCTTTTTTCATGAAGCCATGTTGGATTTTTTTCTCCATCTAATGAGATAACCATAGGATTTTTGTTTTTAAATCCATTTATTTATTACATTTATGGACTTGCATATGTTGATGTCAAAACCACCAATCCCTTAAGGGAACAAGAAATAGGTTATTCGTAGGTTTTTTTGAGTAACCATGTACTGATAACCCAGATCGAGGTTATCCAAAAATTTATGTTTCAGTGTGTAAGTAGATTCACAGAGTTTTTAAAGCAGAGAAAGTCATAAATCAAATCAGGTTCAAAATTCATTGGTGGGTACATCCAAGAGGCAGGTGCATTGATATCAGGGAACATTTTCTATATGTTCCAGCTAGTGTGTGATGGCATTCTTAGCAATTGGGTTGTCAGAAGCCACTTTCCTTGCTAAGTCAATGGATTGTAAAAGGTTTTGAACCTACTGTCCTAAGAAGATAGTTTGGACACAGATAGGACAAGGAATGTCTGTTCTGGAGGGCTAGAACT
Organism: Microtus ochrogaster; assembly: GCF_000317375.1. Taxonomy (NCBI): domain Eukaryota; kingdom Metazoa; phylum Chordata; class Mammalia; order Rodentia; family Cricetidae; genus Microtus; species Microtus ochrogaster. Next base: position 818,387 of record NC_022009.1, on the reverse strand, counting down.
TATAAGAAGATAGGGTAATTAGGTTCTGGGCTTGCAACTTTCCAGTCTTTCTACAGAACTGAGATTCCAATCAGTACCGAATTTTCATTCATAGCAAAACACATCTCCTTTTGAGAAGTGTTTGTCCATACATATGCGAACTATCCCTGAATTTCAAAGATAAAGTCAACTTGATCATGGTGGATAATCTTCATGATCTATGTCTGCATTCTGTTTGGAAGATGTGGCTGAGGATTTTTGAGCTGTGTTCATCAGGGACATTTGTCTACAGTTTCCCTTCTTTATTGTTGCATCTTTAGCTTGTTTAGGTGTTTCAGTGATACTGGCTTCATAAGAGGGGTACACCCACACTCTGAGACAATGGGGATGTTCGTTCGGGAATTCACCAAGGCCAGCTGGCCTGAATCTGAAAAAGCATGGGATAAAACCGGACCTTGCTGAACATAGCAGACAATGAGGACTACTGAGAACTCAAGAACAATGGCAATGGGTTTTTGATCCTACTACACGTGCTGGCTTTGGGGGGGCCTGGGCAATTTGGATGCTCAACTTACTAAACCTGGATGAAGGTGGGCGGTCCTTGGACTTCCCACAGGTCAGGGAACCCTGATGGCTCTTCAAGCTGATGAGGGAGAGGGACTTAATCCGGGGAGGGGGAGGGAAATGGGAGGCGGTGACGGGGAGGAGGCAGAAATCCTCAATAATTAAATAAATTAAAAAAAAAAGAGTGTAGAGGCATATTCTATCTGCTTCTAGTCTCTTGAATAGTTTAAGAAGGATTTGTTTTATGACTTCTTTGAAAGTCTTCTAGAATTCTGCTGTGAATCATTCTGATCCAGGACTTTTTTCTTTTTTTTAGTGGAAAGCTTTTTATTATCATTTTGTCTCATTTGTTGTGGGTCTGTTATATTATTAACATTTTGGTGAATTGACTGAATCTAGATGGCTGTACATTTCTCTGGAGGAAAGGAATAGAGTATTTTCTTATAATATTCTTAATTTAGCTGACAATTATAAGCCTTGAAATAATTGGTATTTGATATATGGGATAATTATTTGACACATCAAAATTTGTTTGACACTGAAATAAAAACAGTACTACTGATGGATCTGCATAATTTGTAAAGAGCAGGCTACCATGTTTCATTATTGAGAGAAAAAAACATTGCATGCATTAGTCAATACAGTTTCTCTTTAACACTTGTAATCATTTTACATTTAATTATGAAGCTAATTTTGAACCCCTCACTTAGCATTAAAATACTCACTTTTTTCCTTAGTCAAAATGAGGTTCATAAAAATGAGATAAATGTTTTTGATCAGGGTATCATGAAAGCATAACAATAATAAAAATAGATGACACTATAAACACATAATGTTATGAGAGAAAATAAGATACACTTAGTGTTAACTTAAAACTTTTCTCATGTATATGTTTATTCATATGATATGAATAAACCTTGGTGTTACTAAATTTCACCTTCACTAAAAGTCAGACATAGGCTCAGCAGCAAGAATTTCCAATCACCAAGGCCATCCTAAATACAGCCACTGATGAGTGGGTAATCCCCCACAGAAGGTACGAATAATGATTTTTTCCCTTTTTTTGTCACTTCTAGAGATTGACCATAGGACATTATGTGTGCTAGACAAGTGATCTGCCACTGTGCTATGCCCCAAACCTAATATCAGGTTTCGGTGGAGCACAGCTCCGCAGGAGAGGCCAACTAGCAACCTGGGAGCTCTCATTACATTGATTTACTTTCATCATTAAAGGACTGAGATCATTTCTTGCTAAAATAATGTTGGTATTTACCGTCATGTTGCATAATGTCTGTGAATACTTCAGAAATGAAGGATTGGAACAGGCTACAAGGTCATGAAGTTTGATCGCTTAAAGTACTTCAGAGTCCAAAATGTGTAAAGCAAAAAGATAGCTGGACTTTTTACCTAGAAACAGAACATCACAGAAATGAGGACTGAATAATTATTAATACATCTTTGCTCTTCACATGTGTGGAGCAAACATCTTTTTATTCGTCACTCTAGGGTCCTCTCATCATGTAACCTTATATCATAATATGTTCATATTGTTAATTTGAGAACATAATAGAAATTTTTGTATAAAATGCTATTACATACCATTAAACTGAAATCAGTTGAGATTATTTTAACTTAAAATTTGTTTTCTTTACCCAACACCAAAGCACAGCAGTACCTTATATTCACATGAATGTTTGATAACTTCTGTACCAAACCACAGATAATATCACAATACAGGTTCATCTCATATTGCTAGTTCAAATTTATGGTATAATTGATAATAAGTAGCATTTTCAAATAATTTCAAAATAATCGTAAATCAACTACTAGAGATTAGAAACTTCCTATAAAGAACAGAATATAAAAAGAAGAGTGTATGTCAGTCAAAGACTTCCCCCTTTTTGGAAGATCCGATAAGACATCATATTTGGAATAAATAATGCCGCACACCAAGGTCCTGGTCTGAGCTCTATGCTCTAGACCCCAGTTAGCGAGCTTCAGGAAAGGGGCTGGAGGTTGAGAACACAGACACAGAGACAGACTGACACACAGACCTTCAAACACTGATAACCAAAGCTCCTCTTTATTAGCACCATGTAGGCTTAAATACACTGCAGTCAATGGCCAACAGGTGAAAATCCCATCCTCTGATCCTCTAAGCTAGGCACAGCTTCTAGTAACTTCAATTAGAAGGCTATAACCAGGGAAGAGCAGTGAAGGCCAGGACTCATTAGTCCCAACAAATAAAATATTAAATATATAATATATGTTTGAAAAAAAGTACTAGAAATTTACTTAAATTACCTTTTGGGTACTAGAGAGGTAATTAGGTCAGTAACGTTTTGACCCTTCAAGCAGGAGGACCTGAGTTCAATTCCCATTAACTTACAGAAAAATGCTAGGTGTGGCAGAGCTCATGTATAATCCAGATGCTGGGGAGGTAGAAATAGCAGGATCCTTGGGTTTAACTCTCTACTCAGTTTAGCTGAGCTGGTGAACTCCAAGCTAATGAAAGACCCTATTTTAATTAGAATTGAAGACTTTTACTGAAAGTTGACTGATTTAATTTTATATTAAATTTATAATAATGCACAACTCAAATCAAAAGTATTCCCAGGACTTCACCTGGAATGTACCATAAGACCTTACTATATATAAAGTACAATCATCTCTACTAAAACTCCATGTGTTTGTCATTCTGGGCCAAAGTTTAAATGCATTTGTGAATAAAATCCTCAATTCTTCTATCCTAATGTTGATTTGTATTTGCTCCATTTTATGAATAGAATAACATAAAATAATGCAAAAATCCATCATTTTGCTAAAATAACAAGATGTGAATATGATTTACTAATCAAAGATATCTTTTATATTATATATGCTGTTGTCTTGAAACAACATAAATTAAATGTATATGTATTTTCATTTGCCATTAGATTTTGTAAATGATTTAATGTTTTTTATTTTGATAATAAAAGAAAATCTAACTATTAAAATATATTATATCCTGTAAAGTCAACATTTATAAATAAATAAAGTAGAGATGAATATAAGATGAAAGACTATATAGCCACTAAGCAATAATAAGGAGATTCTTATAGCAATAATAAAGAGATTCATTCAAAGGAAAATGATATTAATGAGTTAATAAACTCACTGGTAGTAGCAAGGATGTAGACTAACAGGATTTTCATGAAGCATAAACCATTGACATCATTAGTAGAAAAGTTGAAAACAAAATAATAGGTAGTACTAACTGCATCAATGTATGAAAAGATAATCAATTTATAAAGAAACAAATGGAGTAACAAAAACTTTTAAATGTTGGAAAGAATGGAGTTCGTGTATAATGAATTTTATTGTTACATTTTGCTTTGTCTTTTATATCAGTTTAATATGCTATCACTTGAATAACTTGGACACAATTTGCTAAAATAAGAATATGATTTCTATAAGCTTCACAATAACTGCAAAGTATAAACCTATAATACATGTGCCCCAAGTAATAATCTAGAAAGCAAAACACATTACTAGAGTAAATCACTTTACTCCAAAGGAAGGTTATAAATCTAAGAAAAAGGAAAGGACAAGATGTTGAATTAAGTGATTATAGGTAGAATTTCCCTAGAGATAATTACATTAGATGAAAACATGTTATAATTTTGTTTTAAAGGTGCCTGCATAGATAAAATATAAGAAATAAATACATGTTGCCTAAAAGAAACTCACTTCCTGAGAACACATAAATTGAAAATAAACTAACAGAAAGCAGAAGCCTAATTTATACCAGATAAAGTAGATACTGAATTAAAAATAGTAAAAAAAAAAAGGAATGCCCACCAAAAAACAAAAATATACCTGTGATTATTAGGGAATAATAAACGATTCCACTCAACACGAAAAAACAAAACTTCAACTTTATATATATTCAGTATCAAAGCAGGTAAATAAACAGTGAATAGAATGAACACTTGGTATGAACTGATGATCATTTAGACCGAAAACCAGAAAGATAGAGCAAAATTAAATTATGTCTAGTACAAACAGTCTAAAGAGATCTATAATACATTGAATTAACAGCTTCAGGGCATGTATTTGTACCAGCACATAGTATAGTCTCCATGATAAAAACACAAAAAAAGAAACAAATTTAAAAACAAAGAAAAGCTACAATGTGTTGTGGAAAGTCCTTCTGTATATGTTTTGCTTTTATTGGTTAATAATGAAGCTGCTTTCAGCCAATGGCATAACAGAATACAGCCAAACTGGAAGATATATATATATATATATATATATATATATATATATATATATATATATATATAGAGAGAGAGAGAGAGAGAGAGAGAGAGAGAGAGAGAGAGAGAGTATGCAGAGTCAGGGAGAAGCCATGTAGCCACCCACAGGAGACAGGTGCACCGGAACTTTGTCAGTAAGCCACAGCCATGTGGCGATACACAGATTAATAGAAATGGGTTCATTTAAGATATAAGAGTTAATGTGGGTCTCTGTCTCCTTTCGCCGCCTGATGAAGGTTAATATTCAGGAGGATGCCTATATGTTTGTCTTTGGATTCACGTTCTCATTTAGCTTCTCTAGGATCGCGAATTATAAGCTCACTGTCCTTTATTTATGGCTAGAAACCAAATATGAGTGAGTACATCCCATGTTCCTCTTTTTGGGTCT
>NC_022009.1:788448-812243 GCF_000317375.1 Microtus ochrogaster | reverse complement strand
TTAAAAAAAAAAAAGATATAAGAGTTAGCCAGAAATACACTTAAGCTATTGGACAAACAGTATTGCAATTAATACATATTTCTGTGTGGTTATATAGGGAGTCTGGGCAACCGGGCAACAAATGAGCAGCCTCTAACAACAACAATGCAATAAAACTGACAGTAATAACACCAAAACATTCAAAGGTATAAAAATACATAGAAATTGTGTACCTTCTCGATGAATGTGATATTATACCAGGCTTTCTTTTCTTGGTCCACCAACCAGCTCCCAAATCATGATGTGGAGACTAACTGTTAGTTTTGAATGTTCAGCAAGCTTAGGCTGATTTCTGGCTAGCTCTTTTAACTTAAACCAACAAATTTCTCTTTATCTACCCTTTTTCTTAGGGCCTTCTACCTTTCTTCCTGTATGTCCTATTCTGTATCTGCTGGCTGGTGGCTGGCTGGTGGCTGGCTGGTGGCTGGCTGGGTGGCTGGCTGGTGGCTGGCTGGGTGGCTGGCTGGTGGCTGGCTGGGTGGCTGGCTGGTGGCTGGCTGGTGGCTGGCTGGTGGCTGGCTGGCTGGTGGCTGGCCCTGGGAGTTTACCTCTCTTTCTTCCTCATTCTCTGCTCTCTTCTTCTCTCAATCTCCTGGAGCCTAGATTTCTCCTTCTCGTTATTCTCTCTGTCTACCTATCCCTCTCCTATCTAGCTATTGACTGTTCAGTTTTTTATTAGATCAATTAGGTACCTTAGGTAGGTCAAATGAAACAGCAACACATCTTTTCATAACTAAACAAATACAACATAACTAAATGTAACATATTCTTAAATCATTAAACAAAGTCAGCAGAAACAAATGTAACATGCCTTTACACAGTTAAAGTAATATTCCACATGATGATAGAAAATTGAAGAGGTAAATAAAGAATCTCTTCATATACATGAAAATAGAGATACAACATTCCAAAGCCTTAGGACATGGTAATAACAGTACTAATAAGGAGTGTTTATAGCAATCACACCTACATAGACTAGACAGAAATATTTGCTTGTATGTGTTGACTCCTTAAAATTCTTTGTCTACCATAAGCACAACACATGTGTCCCATACATACGAGCACACATTTACATAATGACTGTTAGTTCTACTTACATGAAAAATTCTGGAAAAGAGGTTGTTTAGATTCTATTTTATGAATAAGGAAATATATGAATAAGCATTGAATACTGACTTGCTCTCTATCAATATCCACTATGAGAGTTAATTATTATTATTTTGTGTTGGTGGTCCCCTAGAGTGCACTGTAAACTTTTTAAAATTCCTAATGTAGTTTATTATTTTATGCTCATATTACTGTACTATATAAGTATCCATCCTTATGAGTATTGGATGAAAATAAAATTATAAAATTATTTCATTCATCATGCTGCTTTTCTGTCCTAATTATACTGATAATATAATATCCTATAATCTTCTTAATGGATATGTCTTTCTACATGATATTTGCATGCTTTATTAAGCAATCATTGGTATACTACTACCTTTTACTACAGGATGAGAAATATCTACTTACATCATAAGCTACTTTGTCTTCAAGCCCTACCATTGTGACAGAACCTAAATGGAACAACTCATTTTTCAGAAGCACAGAGGCAAAAACTGTTGAGTAAGATAAATAGCATTAATACTTTAGCACATTTATGATGTTGAAAAGAATGAATATGCTTACATTATCTAAACCTAATCTGAAGTTATTCAGGAATCTACCCTATTCCAATATTGCCTCAGGTTTCATTAGACAATCAGAGTATTATTTAAGAAATATACTCTGTTACTTGGCTACCAAGTTAGGTCATTTTGTTTCCCTGTAAATCCCTCCTGTTCCCGTATGGGCTTCCTACTGTTACAACATTAAACTTCCCGGAACATTAGTTTTTCTGTAGGTTTTATGATAATATTTTGAACATTGAAACAGTAAGTCAGAGAACTACTGAGAAATCCTACATTGTTTTAAGAAAATCAAATTTATCCCTAATAGATTTCCCAACATTCCATTTATAACCCAGGAAAAATCAAACATAGATTTAAATCAAACAACAATATTTACTATGAAATTGAAATTATTGAGTGTTTGAGCTTTTCAGACATAGACAAACTAAAATATATTTCCATTAATCAGCTCTTAGCTCGTTGTCTGAAGCTATATTGAACAACTATTAAAAATCTACACTTTCATTTGGTAGTCTAGTTCTCTGTGGTATACATTTTTTCCTGAGAACTTTTCTACTGTCAAAAGAACTAACTTATAAACTCATCTTCTGCAAAAAAAAAAAAAAAAAAACAAGCCCCTACGAAACTACCATTATTTAATTATATTGAAACAGAGCACAGGAGCATCACAATATTTTCAATACTCTATTAATACTCCAGACTATGTGAACTGGACAACAGACCCCTCTCTTCCTGTAAAATAAAGCTAAGTGTTAAAAGAAATGTGTTGGCTAACTAAAATTAGTTCAGATCTTAGACTTTTAAAGATTATTGCTTATATTCTCCTTGGTGTATGGTAAGTATATAAAAAATCTGAATTACATGTGAATATTCATGATTCTATAAATGTTTACTCAGTTTTTCCAATATTAGCTGAAATCATAACACTGATGGAAACTTTTGTATATTTACTCAGCTGAACACTGATAATGTCTACAAATGAGGTGTAAACAACCATAGACTATAACCATAGCTAACTAAGAGTAGCTATGACTAATTTGTTGACAGTCTTATGGTATGAAAGAAAATTGTTAAAGTACATATTTGTCATGAACCTCTATTGGAATGCCCAGTGGTGTGTGGTCTACTTACTGACCCTCTTTCCCCTCATAGTCATAAACCCTTTAGCTAGGCTTAGAGATTTGCAGATCCCTTCCCCATCCGTGTTGAACTACTGACTAACTTACCTTGTGTAGATATTGTGCAGGTAACCACATCTGCCACAAGTCCTGTCATGTCCTGAAACTACTGTTGGGACTAAAGCATCCATTGTCTCTGGTTCTCACATATTTCCCTCTCCAACTCTACAAATATCCCTGATACTTTCACAAGGGATGGGATCTATCTCATTTGAGACTGAAAACAATGTACATTTGTTCTCTGTGCTTTAACAAGTTATGTGTCCACTCATTGCACATAAACACTTCTATAATGATGAGGACTGAACTGGGTTAATCTGTAAGTATGGAGACACATATTTAGAAGTTACGTTGATACCATGTCCATTTAGCAAACTAATAACAGCAGGTTTGCCCCTAAGGCCTAAAGGCTCCTAGCTATGAGATTCTCAGCAAATCAATGCACGTTATTACACAGGGGATGTTAATGTATCCTCCACAAATGTAATACTCCACCCTACTCAGTCTTTAATTATTTATATGAGATAAAAACATAAATAGTCATTGTTTTCTTTCCTATTAGATGAGGAATCCAGGCTCTGAATGATCCTGAATAATGGTATACATTATGTATAACTTAAACATTACATTGTAGTTGTTATTATATTTCAAAAACAGATTTTTGGTATTTTAATCAAAAAAAGATACCTATTATTATAACAATTTTGTAGTATTTTTATTAGTTTGCAAATACATGTAAAATAAATGTGTCTTATTTTGTGGTTGTTAATCACTTGCTTTTTAACTTCAAGTCAAAAAATTATCCTAAAGTACATCAAAGCCTTTTAATAAGTTTTTTTAATAAGTCACTATTGTCCTGCCTCAATGTCTTTACTTGCTTTCTATCTGTGATGATCTACTTCATGGGTTCTATCAGGAGTCTGTGCTTTTAGATGGGACTCAGGCACTAATTTAACAACTAGCTTCCATCTCAAACTCCAACTCAATTTGTGCTCAGCTGCAGTTCATACAGTCTTCTCGCTTCCAAGCTGCTTGTACTGGTGATTTTCCCCATGCCACTTCCTGCTGCTTCCCATAGGAAGCTTCTTGAAGGAAAATGTTTTTATACTTTTATCTGCATTCTCACAAGCAAGGATCAGGTTTCTGCACTAGTGCAATTTAAAATTGCATTCTGTAAACAGTTTTCCACACCCTTCTAATAACAATGCCCAAAATAATATCTTACCATCAACAGCCAGAGAGAAATTTATGTGATATTGAGTTCATGATGTTGTGCTTACTTAATCTCTGCCTAATTAGCTGATATAGAAGGACTCATGCGTGTAATTTTTGTAATTACCATTACTTAACAACAAAAACACGTGAGAGCTCATCCAACTACATCTCTCACAGGGTTGCTGACATTGCTTCCTTACACCCAACCCACTGTTTCAATCATTAAGTCCTTCTGGTACTGTAAAAGATTTAGCAAACCTGAAAGAGTTAAGAGAAGCCTCATGTACCTGATGGCCAGTTTTCTTAATCCTGTTTATACAATGTTAGGAATTTCAAGCAATCCTTTATAAAACTTTCTAAAGGAAAGTAAGAACCAAAGGAATAGTATTTAGTATTTTAAAAGTTTTTCTTCTTTTACAATAATCACTTTCATGATACACCTAGCTAATTGTATGATTATAATTTTTCTCTAACCTTAACTGTTGAAAGATGAATATACAAAAGTTATTCATAAGCAAAAGCCAAATCATTTAGTTTAAATAATTTCCAATTCTATTTGTTTTTATTGATTTTTATTGAGCTCTACATTTTTCTCTGCTCCCCTCCCTGCCTCTCCCTTCCTCACTTCAATTCTCCTCCAAGGTCCCCATTCTCCCAATTTGCTCAGGAGATCTTGTCTTTTTCTACTTTCTACTTCCCATGTAGATTAGATCTATGTAAATCTCTCTTAGTGTCTTCATTATTGTCTAAATTCTCTGGGATTGTGGTTTGTAGGCTTCTTTTTTTTTCCTTTCTGTTTAAAAACCACTCATGAGTGAGTACATGTGATAATTATCTTTCTGTGTCTGAGTTACCTCACTCAAAATAATGTTTTCTAGCTCTATCCATTTTCCTGTGAAATTCAAAATCTCATTATTTTTTTCTGCTGCGTAGTACTCCACTGTGTAAATGTACCACATTTCTCTTATCCATTCTTCAGTCGTAGACCATTTAGGTTGTTCCCAGGTTCTCACTATGACAAACAAAGCTGCTATGAACATAGTTGAGCACATGTCCTTGTGAAATGATTGAGCATCCTTTACATATATACACAAAAGTGGTATTACTGGGTCTTGAGGAAGGTTGTTTCCTAATTTTCTAAGAAATCACCACATTGACATCCAGAGGGGTTGTACTTGCATTCCAACCAGCAATGCAGAAGTGTTCCCTTTTCTCCACAACCTCTCCAGCAAAAGTTGTCATCAGTGTTTTTGATCTCGGCCATTCTTACAGGTGTAAGATGGAATCTCAGAGTTGTTTTGATTTGCATTTCTCTGATGACTAAGGATGTTGATCATTTCCTTAAGTGTCTTTCAGCCATTTTAGATTCCTCTCTTGAGAGTTCTCTGTTTAGGTCTGTACTCCACTTTTTAATTGGATTATGTGTCTTTTGGTGACCAATTTCTTGAGTTCTTTGTATATTGTAGAGATCAGACCTTTATCTATCTATTTGTTCTTGTAAGTAAATATGGCTAAATATGCAAATTTAAATTTTAATACCCTTACTTACATTGAATCTTCTTTTTATGCCTATAGCATAATGTTGTGTTGGTAGCAACATTACATGTAGGTTAGCTGAATTTTAAAAGGATGTTTGATATTGTTAAAACATTATCACACACACACATACATACACAATTACTGTCAGTTTTGTTTGGAAGAACACTAGATAGGTATCTTAGAATATTTTCAAAATTTGAGAAGATAATATAGTTTACATATACCCCAATCCAGTTTTGCCTGCTTTCAACCTCTTATAATAGTGTGGTATTTTATAAGAAATTAAATAAAATCTATAATTTACTAATATTTATTTATTTTACCATGCATTTTTCTGCTAGAGCATCTTATCTGTGATGTCATGTTGCAATCTTTGTCCTTAGTCCAAGTGGAATTATGCCAAATACATTCTCTACCACTATTGATATGTTTTTCTTTTTAAAATAGGATTAATTACATTGGTTCACATATTTTCAAAGGATACTACATCCAAGGAATAAAATACCCTTTTCATGATTTATTAGCAACATTTATATGTATATATAGATATAAAATATTGATAAATTATATAATAATCTTTATTTAATTAACATATTATAAAGTAAGTTTTAGCCTGTGATCATGGAAAATAAATTGATCTCATTTATTTGTTCATTCTCCTCCCCCTATCTGTCCTCTTACCCCTCCTCCTTTTTTTTCTCTGTTTTCTTCTTTCTTAGCTGACAAATCTGGCTTCAGTTATGAAGTAATACAAACTTCTAAGGTGAACTTCAAAGTCCCTCTGCTTCCAGTTTTTGTTTGTTTTTCAATAATGGTGCTATTATCTGTTTTCACAAGTTTCCAAGAAGACAATCTGACCTTGAATTTTCTTCTTGAAGAGTGACTAAGTAACAATTCAATTTCTTCGGTGAAGTGACTTTCAGGTTTTCCATTTCTTCTTGGATTAACATTAGCAATTTGTGTCTTCCCAACTTCACATTGAGTGCCAGTGTCTTAAATAAGAACATAGCTGTTTCTTTGCAATTCTTCTGGAAATGCTGACATTCGGTACACTTATCCATACTCTATAGTTTGGTAGTATGCCAATACTATTACAACTTCAATACACAATTATCTTCACTGATAGAATGTCTTCTGACCTCACATTCCTTCTGCTTTTTGTTTGATAGTGATAAATATTGTTTCTTTATAAATTTGAATATAAAAGTACAGTTGGTTATTTATTTTATTTCAATAGTTTAAATGTAGCATTTTTCTCTGTGCCACATGTTTTGAACAGAAATTGTATTGTAACTTTTATCCTTTTACTTCTGTACTTAAAATATTTCCCTGTTCTGCTTTCTTTAGTTTCTTTTCTGCAGTTTTAATATGATACATTTAAATGTCATGTATTTTTGACTGTTATTACAAATAGTGCTTGTAATATATCATCAAACCTAAGAATCTCAATTTTTTCCCTAAAAGAGTTGCATTAAGTCTGGACATCTTCACTCTTAATTTATATATGTATTTATCAAAGTCATAAACCAACGATGTACCTTGCTACAAAGGTATATCTATTTGTATTTTAAATATGTATTTTTACTTTATATGTATGAGTGCTTGACTGCATATATGTGTGTATACTACATGTTTTAGGACCTGCAGAGGCCAAACTTGTCAGATCCTATTGGCCTGACTTACATGTGATAAGGTTATAAGTCACCATTTGCTTAAAGGAAACTGAATGTAGTTTTTCTTTTCTTTTTTTTTTCTTTTGAAAAACTACAAGAGTTCTTAGGTGCTGAGTCTCGAGTTTCTTTTTTCTTTTTGTATATTTGTTTGTTTGATTTGGGGTTTTGGCTTTTGTTATTTAAATGAAGATCATTCTACATAGCCCAGACTTGCCAGTAAGACAGAGTGATTTGTCTGTCTTCCACACCCACAATAAGTGGTGAGATTATAGGTGTGGGCCATCATGTATAGCTGTAAATCATCATTTTGTTTTGGTTCATTTTAAAACTTAAATTCTTTGATTTCATTATGTGGCTCTTAGATTTTATAAGCATACACAAACTCATGTGTGTGTGTGTGTGTAATACCTAAAAGTAAAAATACAGGTTTATGTCTGCATAAGGGGGCAAAGAGAATTAATACTGGGAAGAGGAAGAGTGGAAAAAATTAAGTTATATGAAAATTTATAGATTCAATATATAATATATATATACGTATAAAGATTTTTCAAAACTCAAATGCTGGAGAGCAACAAATGTTTTTAATGGAGGTGACCTGTATGAATGGCTAACACTCCCCTAGAAGACAGAACGTGGCTACAGAGACAATCAAGAATTTCTCTTCTTGGGTTGGCCCAGATGCAAATAAATCTATTTTCCTCCATCATCTTGTCCACAATTTTTGAGGAAGTGACAGGTTTTGGAATTAAATGCCCCCTGTAACAATCAAATACAGTAGAGAAGGCAGAATGTGAAGAGTAGATGTAACTTACTTACAAACAGTATGCAATAATTCTGTTGGTATGAATTTAGTATCCTGATACAGATCAACTGGCAATAAGCCATTAATACTCTGAGAATTCTAACTACTTCTATAAATAATTCCTGGGCATCTTTATTAGTAAGTTCTTCATCCTCAATTTTAGTTATGCTGTGGTCCAAGGTTTAAATTGCATGACTATCTATATATTGACTTGTAGGTAGAGAGTCTTAGAGGAACCTAACATTTGGAGATCTTGGAAGACATGTTAAAAATGTCTCTACCTTTAGACAGGGTTGTGGAAGCAGCTGTACAACAAGTTGGAAACACAGAAGAAAAATCTGGAAAACCTGGAACACAAGAACAGAAGGCTCCACTAGGGTCGCTCCCTTTGTTGCTTCTGTTCAGTTCTATCTTTGCCCAGGGAATATTTTAGGGGAAAAAAAGATGTTTAATGTAAATTTGGCTTAAAGGGTTCTGCATACAAATAATGTTGCCCATTAAAACATGATGAATTTTATTCTTTCACTTTTAGAAGAATTTACTCAATAAACTAATTTACTCATATGATGTCCTTCAAGTGATGGCAACTAAAGGCCCAGATTATTCTTACTGAAATAATGTCGTTAAGGAAGACATACAAAAAGTTAAAATTGTGAGGATACATCATTCAGGAAAAGGGAACTGTTTTGTTTTGTTGGGGGCTGACACGATTTAGTGTTACTTGTGCCTGTGAGAGGTAATAATACTCTACTACTCTACAGCTTTAGACTCTCAATCTAGTTACTACCTAACTACAAACACAAACTTCATAACCTCAAACCACAGACTGATAAAAAAAAAAAACTTGACAAAATATATTCTTGCAATCATAGCCACAATTGCAGTGCAGAAATTTAAATGGAAGGAGAAACATATCTAGTTTTAATGATGACCTATAGCAAAGTTTATTTAAGAAAATACCAACTGGGCAAAAATCACAAACTCCCCTCAATAAGATTAGGAGATCTGGGTGTGGTTATAAATTACACTTCCCTTTTTTAAAACAAGTTCTCCCTTGTAGTAATAGGGAGCTGAGGGCTACTTTCCCGGCACCCGGCCGCCCACACAGCTAGCTTATGCCCCAAAATAATTACATGGAAACTGTATTCTTTTAAACACTGCCTGGCCTCTTATTGGCTAGCTCTTACATATTGATCTAACCCATTTCTAATATCCCTGTAACACCACAAGGTGTCTTACCAGGGAAGATCTTAACCTGCATCTGTGTCCGGTAGGAGAATCATGGCAACTCCTGACTCAGCTTCTTTCTCCTAGCATTCTGTTCTGTTTACTCAGCCTATCTAAATTCTACCCTATCAGAGGCCAAGCAGTTTCTTTATTACTTAACCAATGAAACAACAGATAGAAAGATGACCCTCCTCCATCACTCCCTGGCATCACAGCAGTGGCAACAAGAAAAAGAAACACAGCGTACATAAACAGATGGAAAAAAAAAAAACACTTGAACAATTTTATAGAAGATGCAAAACAGGTCAGAATCAATAACAAAACCTGGGCCCAAAAATGAAAATAAAGCAACTGAGGAAATTAAGGTAAAGAGAAAACAGTTCAAATGTGTTGCTGCCTTAGCACATGGGCAGAGAGCACACCAGACATGAGCTGAACAGCAAGGCCCAAGTATCAACGATGCATGCAAATATGCAATGATATGTATGTAGCATGTTAGTGGCCTGAACTCTCCAAGGAAGAATACCTCAGGCTTTAGGGACTGTTCATTCTACCTCAAATGAATCTGTTTTCCTCCTGATGATTTTAACCTGATTTGGGTAAGACCCACTCATACTATCAAGAAAAGTCCCTAGATGCAAACTACATCTACAAATTCTTTAACAGGAATACTTTGATTAGACTTTGATAAAATTGGGTATTATAGCTTATCTAAGAATATGCCCAAAACTAACCATTAGCATCTTTATTCAGGATACCCTTTCCATTTATTTAACTATTTTATTAATTGATGGCTTTATATCTCCTGTGAAGTTTGAGCTGACTTTTAGGAAGGTTTTGGGTTTTTTTCTTATGCAATTCATTTTATAGGTGTGATATGAGTTTTTTATAAATTGTATATTATGACTGCTATTATCACTACATGGAAAAACAATTTTAATATAATTATATTGAACCAGCCACCTTTTTGAAAAATACATTTGCATAAAAAATATTTTTCTGGAGGTAGAAAGCAGGTGCATTATCTATTTTTGCATTCTAACATTTCTGTATTATATAAAGGGACATTAAGTATTTAAATGTGACAGGTGCATTTAAATGCCCTTAGACTTATCCTAAATAGAGACAAAAGTACATAAAAGAAATTTTGGTTGAAACTCTGCCTCTTTTTATGATTGCCTTCCATTGAATTTTCACATGTGTAACAAGGCATAAATAATAAAACTAATGATGCTCTAGAAATGCCTCCAAGTTTAGATTGCTAGAAACACTTTTATAAGCTAAATGGCATAGAAGGCTGGTGATGAACCAAGGTATGCAGAGGTGATGGCATCTATGAATTTGAATGTCAGCAAAATAAAAAAACAAAACAAGCAAGAACAAACCCCAAGTACCCACAGAGTTGGACTTTTACTCTCTGTGCTCCAATGAGGCTCAAGAACAAACCCCAAGTACCCACAGAGTTGGACTTTTACTTTCTGTGCTCCAATGAGGCTCAGTTGTTCTCCTCATGGGTATTTAAATTCATAATAGTTTATTAACTTCCGACAGTATTATATGTTTCCTTTTTGGTCTCCTAAAATATTCTCCTTATGTTAGCAGAATGTAGATAAATGCCTAGGATTCAATTTTTCTGACAAAACTTTATAATTGTCTCCATACAATTCTAAAAATTAGATTTTACTTTTGAAGAAGACGAAAAATGGTAAACACTAAGGCTTTTATATTAAAAAGCTATTTTATTTACATTCCAAATTTCTCATTATTGAGAGACAATACATTTTTATTATACACACAATAATGTATTTACTGAAATACATAGTTTGAGACAGTGATATTCCGGCTCCTGGGAGAAACAAAGAGCATCAGTTGTCTTATTCAGTTGTAGGCCATGTAAATTATAAGATGCATGTGCTGGACAAAAAGCGCCCACTCTCGTGTAATAATGACATTACTAGTATGGCATTAGCCAGCCTCTCTGGTTGGATTTGAGACCAATTCCATAGTAAGGAAAACATTACTGATGCTGTAAAACTTGTCAAAAATCCATGACATAGAAGGTCATAGGTCCCAGGGGACAACTAAATAACATTGCTTAGTTTAATCAGCACAATGTCAAAATGCCTTCTAAATACTTAAATTTACACCTATAGGCAACTACTACTCTTAACCTTACTAAAAGAGGCCTTTATTTATAATGAATGCAGAAACTCAAGGTTGTAAAAGGTGCTGAAAATAAGCGTGAATGAATACTCATGTTTAAGAAAGCTTTTAGTCGCAAGGCCTGTGCGGTGGATGAGCACACTGATCCCAACATCTTGTGGGTCTCCCAGAGTTTGGACAGTGCCCCCCTCCCAAACCATACTGACCCTAGCGCCTAGATAGTGAATGCAACCAAAACATTATATATGCTACTTTACATATAAACTATCACTGTATGTGAAGGACAATGAAGTTTATGCCCTGGCAGTGCAGAAGCACGCATGGGCAACCTGTAAAAAAAAAAGAAAAAGAAAAGAAAAGAAAGAAAGCTTTTACTGCCATCTCCTCTAAGGATCAGGAAA
Organism: Microtus ochrogaster; assembly: GCF_000317375.1. Classification (NCBI taxonomy): domain Eukaryota; kingdom Metazoa; phylum Chordata; class Mammalia; order Rodentia; family Cricetidae; genus Microtus; species Microtus ochrogaster. The sequence continues at coordinate 800,330 of NC_022009.1, read as the reverse complement.
AACTGAGGTGGAACAGAAAGAATATAAAATTAAGAATATAAGAAGAGCAAGGAGAGGAGCTGTAAAAACTCCATCATCTGGGCAAGACCCAGCCACTGTAGCCAGCAACTCAAAGCAGCTGCAGATAACTGGGCTGTGGGCTATTCTGTGCAAGAGTATGCAATTAACAGTCAGACATGGATGGAGGAATGCCTCAGAGGCCCTAATCCTCACCATTGAACTATTAACTACTGCTGGATTCATGGAGAGTTCTATTTCCACTGGTGATCCCAGTATGCTCTAATGGAAATTTCTAACTCAAATGGTGACACGGAAGAACCTGTCATAAGGTATGAATCTAGTTTTTTTCTGATTTGGATGCTGGTGGGGTAGGGTTGTTGATGGTGCAGGTTAGAGGTAAGAGAAGGTGCAGACAGAGAGCAACCAAATTGTGTCATACATGTGTATCAAATTATCAAGAAACAAACTTAATTGAACAAAGAAAGAAAGAATTGGGAATTACTTCCCTTTTACGGGAGCCATTTTGAAAGAAATATAAATAACCTGTCAAAACTAATTCTTGATTAAGTTGAAGAGGTTCTTGGACCTTCATGAAAACCCAAGATGACTAAATTTGAGTTTAGTTTTAAGTTTAAAGATTTGAATGTGTGAGTAATAGCTGTAGGTAAGCTCATGACCAAGAAAGTGAGCCAATCTGAGTACGGAAGCTCCTAGGATGCCCGGTTGGCAGAAACAGCAGGACGCCCATCTCAGCACAAGATGGGGATGTTTCTTGGGAACTAGGCTTGAAGAGACATTTTCTCAACAACTTCCTAAACTGCTACCTATCAGCCTAAGAATGGGCTGTCTTCCTAAGCTGCTACCTATCAGCCGAATGTCTTCCCAAGCTGCTAACAATCAGCCTAAGAATGGGCTTGTCTTAATTTCTGCATTGAGTCCCTCCCACAACTCCTTGTTAGCCAAGAAAATACTGAAAGCACCCTCAATTACTAAAATACAGATTTTTTTTAAAATATAGAATTTACTGATAAATATATTGTGGACTTGAAATTTGTCATCAGTCCTATCAGGCATAGATGGATGGTAAATTTTAGTAAGAATGGATCTAATATTATATGACTAATGTTAAGATGAATAATAGTTTTTCAGTCTCAATGAACATGCTCTCATTTGTCACCAAAAGACATCAACAAAAGCATACATGAAAACGGCTCACCTTAATAACCAAAACATAAAATGAAAAGGAAGCATAGCCAACAGACATTACCAAATTAGGCATGCTATTCTCTGAACTGCTATCTCCCTTTATCCAACTATTGCTTTTTCTTTTCTTTCATATATTTTCTCCTTTTATCTCTATAAAATGCCTTTTCTTATCCCTGCGTATTATTTAATCTCTCTCAAATCCTAGCCTGTATTCCCCCAGGTTTCTAATGATGTGTGACAGATCACCTACACCTTTGCTGGCATAGGCTTGTGCATCTGTAGGGAGCCCTCCTCCTGCTGACTGAAAAAAACAAAATCATTAGATTCTATTTTTCAAATTATGCCCCTCTGCCTCCTGCTGCTGTCATCTGATATGGAACCCAGGAGGGCCCGGCTGCCCTGGAATAATGAAGTGCCAGGCTCTAGCAGCAGGGCCTCTGACAATATCAATTTTAAATGCTTTTAAATAAACACACTTCACATGAAAGAAATCTAGCACTTTTCATAAAAGAACCATCAAAAGATATAGTTTCTGGGTAACTGCAGTATCGGTTTAGCTCTATAGGAGAAGGAAGAAAAATGGCATCCCCTTCAACTGGCCTTTCTGACAATCACCTGAGTGTGCTTTCTTGTTGAAAAGAGTGGAAGGGAAGGCAAAGCAACAGGAAAAGCTTAAATTGGGATAAAATCCTATAGATGAAAATATCTACCAATAAAATCCATGGATTTTGTGGGTTGCAAAAAAGACATGCAGAAAATGTTTGAGAGAATAAGAAGGTGCTGCTTTACAGAGGTGGTTATTAAGAAACACATTCATAAATCTGACTTTAAAGACTTTTTAAATTGGCAACATTAATAGTTCCCCTTTAATTTCTCATGGTCCCCTATACTAGAATAATTAAGTTTATAGGACAACACTGCCCTTGGTTAGATCACAATGTGGCTTGAATAATAAACTATCTATGACATGGTTTCCATATGGAATATTATTCCTTAAGCCAGTGTCCTGTGTTATATTTGTTTGCTTTTCCCATCATTTGTACTGGCATATGTCAGTTCTTTCAAAGATTGTACATCAGTTCATTATATCAAATATCCTCTATATACATCATCAGGCGATGAAAGGAGACAGAGACAGAGACCCACATGGAGCACCGGACTGAAATCTCAAGGTCCAAATCAGGAGCAGAAGGAGAGGGAGCACGAGCAAGGAACTCAGGACCGCGAGGGGTACACCCACACACTGAAACAATAAGGATGTTCTATCCGGAAATCACCAAGGCCAGCTGGCCTGGGTCTGAAAAAGCCTGGGATAAAACCGGACTCTCTGAACATAGCGGACAATGAGGACTACTGAGAACTCAAGAACAATGGCAATGGGTTTCTGATCCTACTGCACGTACTGGCTTTGGGGGAGCCTAGGCAGTTTGGATGCTCACCTTACTAGACCTGGATGGAGGAGGATGGTCTTTGGACTTCCCACTGGGCAGGGAACCCTGATAGCTCTATGGGCTGACAAGGGAGGGGAACTTGATCAGGGGAGGGGGAGGGGAATGGGAGGAGGTGGCGGGGAAGAGACAGAAATCTTTAATAAATAAATAAACGGAAAAAAAGAAAAAATATAATACATAAACAAGGTGTGAGAAATGTGCAAATGATTGTATATAGACAATAGGACAATCTGACATTTTTATACATATTTAACACACACAACACACACAGATACATACATACAACACTATATATATGCACACTTATACACACAAACACACACACACACACACACACACACACACACACATATATATATATATATATATATACATGTTTTTTATTATATTCAGTCTACTACCCCAGCCCAGAGAATTGTCTTGTCTTGTCCACAACACTCAGGGTAGATCTTCATGTCCTGTTCAAAACCCTCATAGACAAATAAGGGACAGTTCCTACAGTGATTTCCAAATCCACTCAAGTTGACAATGAAAATTAATCATCACAGAAACTATGTTAATTAAGCTATAACAAAATAAAACTCAGTTGGTAAATTGCTTGCTTAGTATACATAAAGTCCTGAGTCCATTCTCAGTATTTTATATAATGGATGAGATGGTGCAATCCTATAGTCTCAGCATTTTAGAGGTAACGGCAAGAGGAGAGAAAGTTCAAGTTGATCTTTGACTGCAGAGTGGGTAAAGAAATAGACCTATTCATTTAGGCAACACTTTGAATTGTCAAGTTCATTCTATGACACATGAAATGTTCCTAGAATTCTTCTTTTTAAAACTTTGTGATGCCAAGCACAATATTTTTACCAGGAAGATAACTTTCAAACTGATACTCTCTTTTCATGCCAGGCAGATATGTCAGCTACATAAGATAATTGTCTGCATCACGGCCAGGAAAATAAGAGATCAGAACCTTATAGTCATGCTGCGGACTAATTTAGGTTAGAATGTTGATTGAAAAACTATTAGAGAATTGACAAGAATAGTACACACCTCTGAAGTCAAGAGAGCAAAGGGAAGATTCTGAGGATATTCAAAACTGAAAGCGTATAGGGACCTTTAATAACTCACCCCGTGTTCCCAGAAAGATACCTCTTTAGATGTTTGCATCATGACGAACAAACATAATACAGGGAATATAGAAAGTCAACCTTAGAATTAGAAATTGCTGCTATTAAGGCTCTGCCGAGATAATAGGATCACACCCATTCTTTGTTGCCAACGCTGGGCTTCCTAATAGTCCCCCTAAAGGCTGAACACGGGAGTAATCCAATAGTCAAAGGACAGTTGTCAGAATCACATTCCAGCATTACAAGGAAGACTACTGAAGCTTGAGTAAGAGCTGGTGGTAAATTATGAAACACACACATACGTGCACAACAAATTCTTTCTTGTGATATTCCAACGCCTTCATATTTGGTGTCCATTATACTTTCAAGCACATTCTTGTGTGGCTAACAAATTACAGGAAAAGTTTAAAGACCAACTTTATTTTGTTCACAGTTGAATCAAGTTTCTGATGGTATACAGTTTCAACTATAGTCACCTTCAATGTTTTTCTGCCAATCCCACATAACACTGCTCACATTTTCAGTTGCCATCTGATTTTCCACACTTGTGACCTGGTCTAGCTGGATGAAAATAGTACCAGTGGCATTTGGGGAATTCTGGGGTATGTTATTGCAAGCCTTTTAGAGTCTACCTGAAGACTGTGACATGCTTCCTCACAGACAGGCGTTTGTGACTTTCATCATTGCTGAGCTAAAAGTATCAGACAAAACCTCATGAGGAAGAACAGATTTATTTTCCTTCACAGTTTGAGAGTGCAGTCTATTTGAGTAGGAAGTCATAGCAGCAGGAACAGCAGGTGACAGGTCACACTGAGTCTGCAGTCAGGAGCACGGGGTGATAAATGTTGGTATTTAGTTCACCTTTCTCCTTTTTATTTAGCCTAGGACACCAGCCCATGGAATAATGCCAGCCGCATTCAGGATGGGTGTTCCCACTTCCATTTAACCTATCTGAAAATACCCTACAGACACATCGAAATATTTTTCTCCCAAATATTTCTAAACCCCAACAGTTTTACAATCAAGATTTGTCACCACAGGATGCTCCCACTCAGAAGCCAGCCCATCATACTTTGAAATGATTGTTTCCATAAAAAATTTATGTGGAGGTGCTATAGAAGACGACCATAGAAAATTAATTCCAGAATAAAGCAGTCATTTCTGTGGTTGGAATCATTAAATCTATCAGTGTATCTTAATATCTCCTCTGTTAAAAGTAATACAAAGAAATGTGTCTTTGAGCTTTATAATACAGTTGTAGAATAACTGTTATCCTAAATTTTTATTTTCATGTAAAATTAGCTTCCAAGTTAATGATTAAAATGAATAAAAACTTAAATTTTAATTTAACTTTTTTTAAAAAAATACAGGTCATAGAACTTATATTTAAAAATCTGTGATAAGGAAATATCACTCCGGTATCCATTTGTTTCCTTCTATTTTAAATAAGGAAGAAAAGATACTGACATATTTTCTCTTCTGTTATATTGATGCGTTGAAATCTTTATAAATTGCAAGGACTGGAGAGCTATCTCAGTAAGAAGCCCGGTAAAATAGCGGAGCATGGTACATTTGCTTGTAATCCCAGCATTGACAAAGGAGATTCAGGTCTATAAAAGACCAAGTCACAGAAGAGACCCTGAGGATGTCTCCTAAGGAAGAATAGCTCAGGTAGTACTATGGCTTTCACATACTCATATATGCATATCCACCAACACAGACACAGAGACACACACGCACAAACACACCATGCAAATATAATTTTAAAGATTTCAGATTATGATTTTGTCAAACTACTATTTACTTTTCCATATTATAGCAGCTACAATGACATAACAATACAAAATGCTCCATTTTCTGAAGATATATGTATATAGTGGTTTTCCAATTATTTAGCATGGATTATATTCATTCAAAAAAAATAAGGCCGCTCTAAGATGCTATGAGCCTCAGCTTAGACCAGGGAAGAGAACTCTTTAACTTGGCTCCACATCAGAATCCTGGGCAGTCTTTAAATGTCCCATAGTTCCCACAAGAAATAAATCTGCATCTCTTGAGCAGAGAACCAAGCATTAGCATTTTTTAAAACTCCTAAGTAGTTCCTGAGGGCCACTCTGCTTGAGTCCTGCAGATCTACAGCTTCACAGAACCACAGGCCACAGTGGGATCATTTTATTAAATTCGATTATTCAGCCACCACTATTCCTAGCCCTTCTTGTGGTCTTCACTGGCATGCAAAGCAGAGCTGGCACAAATATTAATGATGAAATATTCAAAATTAACAAGGTACATGTGAATATCATATGATTGATTTGAGGGCTAGACAAGTATTGTTAAGACAACTTATGTTCTGGGCAATTAATATACTACATACAGGTTGCACAAAAAATTCAAAAATAACAAGGAATGTGAACAGCCGGGCGGTGGTGGCGCACGCCTTTAATCCCAGCACTCGGGAGGCAGAGGCAGGCGGATCTCTGGGAGTTCGAGGCCAGCCTGGTCTACAAGAGCTAGTTCCAGGACAGGCACCAAAGCTACAGAGAAACCCTGTCTCGAAAAACCAAAAAAAAAAAAAAAGAAGAAAGGGGAAAAAAATTTAAAAAGAAAGTGTATTTTGCTATTTTTGCTAATGAAGAAGGAAACTATGCTTGAGTGTGAGAGGGAACCTCAGAAAAGAAAAAAATTTGGAATTAATCTGCAGTACTGAAGTATTCAAAGCTTCCAGCATGAAGTAATATTACAATATAGACAGATAACAAAATAAGTAAGGTGTGGTTTTCACATATATTATTAACCTTATTAAGCATATTAGCAACCTTTATGAGTAAGGTCTACCCAGAAACAGAGACATTCGAGCAGCAAACACACCCAGGGTCTAGATGTTAGCTTCTAGACATCATTTTCTAACAAAAGAAACCACTGTTTGGTGAAGATGGGTTTGTTCAAAATAATCATAGAAGACTTGGAAAACCAGGAAGTATAAACATGCTCAAAATACTAAGGGTTGAAAAAGTAAGCATGGACAAAGAACACAACCATAGAGGGTACTCATGGACCAAAGCTGGGACAATAGGAGAAACTAGAGAAATAGTACGTTAATGATAATGAAGAGTATAATTGTGAACAAATCCATTCTAAAGTTAGTAAATGACTAAATAACTAACTGGCAGTCAGTGGGGACGTTTTCTCTCATCTAAGAACCCATTTAACAAGCGTATTACCTCATAGAGGCACAGAAACTCATGCACAGATGACACACACCACAACACACATGCACACACACACACAACACACATGCACACACAGCACACACAGTTGAAACTGAGTCGGACTTAGAAACTCACACCCAATGACAGATATGTAGAGGTAAAAAGACGAAGAGCTAGGCACGCCTTCAGCAAATCATGAAACTTATTTTCAGTGGTATCCTGGCCATCAGGTATCTCCTGGTTCAATGAGGCGACAAGGATTTTTTTACTGGTGCTCTTCCCAAGAGCACATAAACTCAGTGTAACAGAATCACAGATATGCTGCAGATATTTGCCAGGACTCCTCCAGACACAGAAGGGTACACATAACACGAAAAGATAGAGAGATTGCCACTGATCAGATGGACATGATGATTAATTTCAATGTAGCACTTTGTATTGGCTTCTAGAATGGAAAAGAAGGTAGCGAAGGTACCCGAGAAACTGAAAGTAAGTGTGCAGCTTAGAAAAAAGTGGGGTGTTGCAGCTGCAGTCGGGGTGTAATATGTAAGAGAAGAATTTAAAAAGAATGAGGTGCCAAAGTGAGTTTTTTAGTTTATCAAGTGTATAGTAGAAATGTGTAATATTAGTAAAGGGGTAAAAAAATAAAAATTAAAAATTAAAAAGACATCTTTATATTGACATCTATGTACTGTCTTTTAACTTTTTTCTGTAAAGAAAAAAAATACTATTTCAAAGCTGCCTTCATGATTCATTCATGCAACCATGTTACTCCTGAGGCTGAGGCAGAAAGATTGCATTGCAAGGTCACCCAAACTACACAATGACACCCTGCCTCTGATCACAATCACTATCACCATAGTGACATATTTCAAAACAAAATTTCATTGAAAATACATATATAAAGATGAAGGCGTCCCTCTAAGTTCTAAAACATGGATAAAAAGACTTGCTTATCATACACACAGATTTCTTTTCTCTTATTAAAGACTGTATTTTGAAATATAGAAAATGTAATAGCTATTAATACTTAAACAGCAAACATACACTAAAAACTTTAATGTTTTACAGCATTTCCAAGGCAGATGCCAGCTGACCAGAGCTGTTTGTTTCATGAATAATTCATGCAGAGAATGCAAAACCTCATTTAAATCAGTTCTGTCTGAACCTTTCCTAGCCTGTTGTATCTGAGTCTAAGCACATCAATACAAAGGCAGAAATTTTATTGTGTAAATTATCCTTTCTTTGCACTCATTTAATAGACGAAATTCTATTTTCCTCGATACCTCCTGAAATTGATTTCAATTCTGACACATTATATCTTTTGGGGAAAAAAAGAGTTTGGTTTAATATCACTCCCTTTCTAGTATATGTTTTTTTCTATAAAATTTCATTTAGGTTTGAGAATCCAGTTGTGTCAGAAAATGTCTGAAAAATTGGATTTCAATTTTGTTTCAACTTTAATTCTAGTAAAGTACAATGGACCTAAGGATTGAGTGACAGAAACTACAGTATCAAATGTAAGGCTTTGGTTCCTCAGAAGCTGAGCAAGGAGTCAGAGAGCTTGATGGGCTCTTTGGTGAGTTAGAGCTAGAGGATTCAAACTCATGATTGAGTCTTAAAGAGGACATTGCTCTTCTCCAGTGGGACAGAACATACAATGATGGGTTTTATTTTGTTTTGTGTGTGTGTGTATGCTTGTGTGTGTGTGTGTGTGTGTCTGTATATCTGTGTGTGTGTATACTTTTCATAAATTTTACAATGTTTCCCTTTCCCTCCCTGCCTCCTCTTCCCCACAGCCTCCTCTTTCCTCCTTCATTTTTTCTTGTTTAAGCACCTCCTGCACTCTAGGCAAGTGTCATAGCACCGAGCTACATCCCCAGTTCTTTATACTTTGTGACATTTTAATTTGGAACAGTGCCTTGAGGTTCTGCTAAGGCCCTAGGTAGGTCTCCTGTAACACGCCAACTCAGTGTCTGTTTTCAGAGACTCACATTCTATTTTCGAATCAACAAACATTTGCTATTGACTAAGATTAGAAGGGAAATGACTCATTAATAAGCACAATGAAGTTTCCAGCAGCTGCTCTCATACATAGCTCTACTTAACTGTTGCTTTTGGGATTCCCTGAGCATCCATCGTTCACAGGTTTCAGACAGAGTCCTCCCATCACTACTCTTAATATTTTGAATTTTAAAAGAGAATGAAAAGTTGAACATGGTACCTATTGCTAGTAATATAAACAAGAGAGAGGAAGAAGAATGGTGATTCTGAGGCCAGCCTGACCTACTCAACCAAAGTGTCTCAAAAAAAAAAAAAATAATCAAACCAAACCAAAAATCTGTATCTGAGAAAGGACAAATTACTAATAATCTGAAAAGAATATAAGGCTAATTCCTCTTGGAGTAAACTTCTCAGAGAAGAACTAGGATAGTAACTCAGAAGTTAGAAAACAGTACAGCACATGGATCCTCAAAAAATAGTGTCCAGTCGACAGTAAATGTTGTCTCAAAGCTTCTTAGAAATAGGCTCCAGAGCAGACTGATTAAAATCCATTATAAATTTCTTTAAGCCTGGATCTAGAAATAATCCATCTCATGAAAATGAAACATTATAATTACCTGATAGTTGTTTTTCCTGCAAAATTCTTCGCTGTATCTGAGATAGTGTAGACACTTTCACCTCAGGTAATAACTAGAAATACCTTCTCTTTCCTCATTATAATTTTGAAACCTCCAGTACCATCTGTCTGAAATATTTCAAACCTAAATGCTACCATTTGGGTGAGAAAGTGGGACCTTTGCCACAAGATACTCCAAGATCTTGGGCTTTTAATAAAACACCTTTGTTGTTATTGTTGTTTGATGAGAGGGTCTTGCCAGGGACAATGATGCCACCCAGGAGGGCACCCGGAGACCAGACTTCTGTCCTGGTAGTTTTTGATCAGTTCTTCCTTTGACACCTACTCTTTTCCTTTCCTGTCATTCCCCACATCCCTTCCTCCATGGGTTGAACCAGGTACCCCTTGGAACTTTGGAATTCATGACTTTGGAGCCCGTTTCTAAAAAGATTGCTTTTGTTGGTAAATGTGATGTTTATTTGATGGATCACATGGTATTTCTTTGTAGAATGATGTCATCTTGCTGATCATAGTGGTTTTATTTTAGATTAAAGATGTTTTAATAGCACTACTTTAGAGGACTCCGACATCACACAAATTACCAGGGGCTTAAATATGTGTGAAAATCTATGAACCATCTACTTCCTTTCTAGGTTACCACATGAATTCTTAAACCACCTCTAGTCTGTAGGACTAGAATTACAAATTGCAGAATTTGTAAAGGAGTTATTTCTCCTATATCCACCTTCCCACCCTTTCTTTATGTGTGAAGAGTGACAAACTATGCTAAACACATGACATCATTTCACTACATCTACAGTTCTTTTCCCCTTACTCCACACTGTTGTCAGTACATGAAAAACAGAGTGATCACTCACTTTGAAGGAATTTGTAGTGCCAAAATTTACTGGAGTTCAGAAAGATACCATTCTATGTAGACACTACAAAATGATGAGCACTAGACAGAAAATGACCAGAAAGCAGATAATCATTTATAGCTTTGCTGATTGTCTGGCCAAGACTTGCATGTATACTTAATATCAACGATGTGGAATAACAGCAGTGAGGCTATCATTCGAAGCCACACTTATGATGGATGGTACAGAATTATGACTAATGCTGGGACCTGCACTACATAAACGAGAGAGAACTTTAGAGGCAGGACAATCTATATTGTGTAAGCTAAATGTGTCCCCAAGAGCCATAACGTCAAAGAAAAAATAGCACTGCTATTTTTGGTGGGAGAAATGAGATTAGTCGTAAATGACAGATTAGACAATAAAGAACAAAAAAAGTTGGCTACTGCACTTGAAGAGAGGAGGTGCTGCCTGGACATGGCAAAATACTTTCTCCAAGAGACTTGATTAAGTACTTTTTATATCTTTGTTATCTAAATACAGGTTTTATTCATTTGAGTTGTACATATAGACAGAAGTTTGTCAAAAAGACACTTTCTCTGGGCCTTGCACGCTCAAAGCCAAGCTGGATGCAGGCTTGCTCTTGCATTACTGGTCTTCTATCTGAAGGTTTTTGTAACCACATTTAGGTGGGTCGCTTTTCTTAACTATAACCCTCGTTGCTTAATTATACTGATTAAATTCCAACTGAAGTTTTCTTATAGAGATGATTAAATGTAAATCCTTAAATAATTCAGAAGCTTGATGATGTTATAATTTTCAAAATAGAAAATCACTCCAAGTAAATTGCTAACATTCTGGCCTCTCATAATACTCTACAACTCTTCTCACTCATCTTTTCATGATTGCTACATGCTATTTCGCTCAGTTATAGTTTTCATGCCTGGAAAGTCATCTGTATATTTACCATGATAAGATAATCATCGCTTATCTCTGAAAAGCCACGTCGGGAGATCGCTACAAGTTCCACTGCAAAGTTGTGAGTGCAAAACCTCCAGTGCAAAAGCTCCTCAAATGCACTGAGGAAAAGATAATTATTTCAATCTTTTGATGAGATGGCTCCTCTTGAGTACAGGTGGAGATAGATGAACAAGAACTATGTCATAAAGAAATACACATTTGATTATGTGATGAATTGGTTTCATTTATGCACATACCACATCTTTTTTTTAATTGAGAAAAGGAAAAAAAAACAAGTTTCCACCTCCTCCCAGCTTCCCATTTCCCTCCCCCTCCTCCCACCCTTCCCCCCCTTCCACCTTTCTCCCCCTCCACCCACTCCTCTCCCCCTCCCTCTCCAGTCCAATGGGCAGTCAGGGTTCCCTGCCCTGTGGTAAGTCCTAGGTCCTCCCCCC
>NC_022009.1:771786-788348 GCF_000317375.1 Microtus ochrogaster | reverse complement strand
AAAGCCAGCACATTAAGTAGGATCAAAACCCCGTGCCATTGTCCTTAGCTTCTCATCAGTCCTCATTGTTCGTCATGTTCAGAGAGACCAGTTATATCCCATGCTTTTTCCGTCACAGTCCAGCTGGCCTTGGTGAGCTCCCAATAGATCTTTATATTGTGAATAACATGACTTAGAAAGCCATATTATTTCACTGTTGTTTGATTTCGGTTATTTGGTGGCTGGTATACACACACACGCACACACATATACATACATACACACACATATATATATATATATATATCAAATTTTCAAATAAGTAATTAAATATATCTCTGTGACTGTCCCACATATAACTCACATTGTGACATATCTATTATTGTTGATTCACAATACACAGCTATTATGTTAAAACTTAACAGAACAAATTATATTGGTCAGAATAAAATTTTAACATTGTGTTGTCTCTCAGAGAATTGGTTATATTAATTTGCAGAAACTTGAGAACCATCAAAGCATATAGATGCTTCAATTTAGATTCATATATAAGTGTGCAAAGAATTATATAGCCAATGCTGATTAGTAATGGTTTAACACTTCAATAAAGGAATGAGTTGCTGAATCTTCAATCTTCCTTAAACTTTGGTAGAGTAAAACTAAAAGGCACAGAACTCAGAGTGGCTGTGCTCACGGATGATTGATTCTTCGGAATCTGCCCCATCCCCAATCTAAAGCACTGCATGAGAGTTAATTTTGACTTGTTCTCAAAGATGGAATAACAAATATTAAAAAGTTGGAAGAGCAGTTGTGGAGAGTTGTATTTAAATTTCAGGGTGAGTTCATTAGGTGGAAAACTAAGTTCTTTTAAGGTGTGGCATAAGCATATCATGACAGAAACACAGATGAATAATTTTAAATCGTTCCACAACATCAGAATTTTTAATTCACAAGGTCTAGAAGTTTTGATGGCAACAATTTGCAGATAATCCTGCTTATTGTGGTAATCTAGCAATGGCAAATGTAGACTCTCAATTCTGATTTTATTACTAACTCTCATATCACATAGCATAACTTATATAGTAAATCCATATGAGCATATATGCAGTTTATGAAATAAACACAAGTTAAAGAGCCTGCAGCAAATTTCAAGACGTTTCAGAAATGGACTGGGAGAAATACAAATAGACTTTGTGTTTATAAGATAATGAACCTAGAATCAAACTCAACGAGGTTGCGAGAGAGTGAAGATGTAGTGACTACACAGAACATAAGAGAACTGACTCAGAGCAGGAACCTATCGATTCCAGTCCAGATGGGTGAGCAGGCAGATGGGCATGCAGCAGTTGAAGAGTTTGAATCAACAGCCAAGCTGACGCTCAAAGGACAGCCGTGAACTCCCTACCTTTTGTTCCTTTGCACATATCACAAGGATCAGATAATAACTTGATATGGGGCCATTTTATTGTAGAGTTAGTTAACAGAACTTTATGGAGCCCAGGTAAGGGAGTTAGTTAGTCCCTTTTACCAGTCTGGCATATCTGACAATTTCTTGGGTCTAGATTCCCTGGTAGGACTTGAATATGATCATGTGACCTTTCAGTTTCAACTCATCTTGATAAATTTATAAGGTGCCATCACTCCAGTTTACAGTTGTGTGGGTGGTGCCTGGTGGAGTAGTGGGGTTCACTTGTCCAGGAGCTCAATTATCTTCCTCTCTCAAGATGATTTAAAATCTACTTGCAAAATGGAGTTTCTGAGGGCAAGGTATGACCTGAAAAACCACTGTTTTACACACTACAGAGCAGCATAGAGCAGGGCTCTATCTGATATCACTGTGTGTTAGCAGCGATGGAGATTTTTAGAGAAAGAATCACAATTTACAGACAAGAAGAAAGGCACTGTCATCCAGCCAGCCCTATAGCACGAAGGTTCTGACTTTATTTTCCATCTAATGTAGAAATCCAGAAATAATAATAGCTACCATTTAGCTTCTAGTTTTTGTTTTATTTTGTTTCCCTGGGTATTAAGTTGTTGCTGTATGGCTTTTTATTCATGTATAACATAATCCTCCCTTAGCCATTTTGGAATACAGATTACCTTGCCCTGGTTGCTATGGTAACTAATTGAACAGACCAGCAAAGTGACAGCTAGGTCTATGGTGATGGTTATGGAACTGTTAACACTTCCTAGTAAAAATAAATAAATAAAAAGACAAAAAGAGGCACGGGAAACTCATCTGTTTTTCCAACCATCACTCCCTCTCCCCTCCTCTTCAGGTGCTCTTAGGAGATGCTAAGTTTGTGAGAAGTTGAAGGCTGACTAAAAGGAAGACTTTATAAAGCAATTTCAAGGAAGTCATTATCCATAATGGAGAGAAACTTTATGGTGATGCAATAGTTATGGGTCACCACACTTCTGTAAATAACCCCTCATTGATGCTTTGTGAGTCCATTAAATTCATAGTATCCCAAATTGGATATGTGTGAAATCATTTATTCTGTTATCTATGTGCTATTTATGGCATTTGGACAACTGTGTATGTGTCCTCAGAAACAGTTTACTCATTGCAAGATGAGTAACATAACATCTTCTAAAGATGTTATTTAAATTCCTATTCTGTGGCCAATGAAGAATGACAAAACTCTGTTTTAAAGAGAATGAGCACAGGTTAGTGGTGTTGGCAGCAGAATGGATGAGGCGAGTAATCCTAGAATTCCAAGCAGCAATCCCCAGACTCATTTAAAAATGTAATGCTTTGTTATATGTGCTTTATTTATGCCTTAGTGAAATAAAACATTAAAGACATTTCTAAAAATCACAGAATTTTATCCCTTTCCCTTTCCCACAGGAGAGTGCTTTATTGAAGCTGTACAAATCATCCATGTACTTGCTTTAAATTTTACTACACAATGCATTGTGCAGATAACAAGATACAACATAATTCTGGTATGCATTTGGAGATTTACTAAAGTTGTACGGAGCGTTTTCCATGCTTGCTGTGTTCAGTGTCATTATATTTTTTTAGATTTATCCTGAGATAGCTTATATAGTCTATTTCAACTACAGGCTTGTACAGAATCTTATGAGTACTACACAATTTATCTGCCCTTCAGCTGTGGACTCTATCATATTTAAATCTGTTCCTATTGCAAATCTTGGTGAAATCAAGTCTTATAGAGACTGCACTGGGTACACTAATGCATTTGATACAGTGCATCCTTCAAAACAGAATTGCTACATTTTATATTACATTCATTTTCAACTTCGGCAGCTGCTCAAAATTATTCCCCAAAGGAGAGCAACAGCTCTGAGGATTAATGGAAGAGAGAAGAAAGCTTTAGTGCTGTCTTTGCCTTCACGCACATACACAGAACAGAGGTTCTTCAACCTGTCTGCACATTGAAATATTAAGAGAACATTTTTTTTTTTAATGTTAAGCATGACTCATGCTCTGAGATTCTAATGGCAGCTGAGTAAGGCCTGCGATGTCAGTGTCGTTTTAAAGTCCTCTTCCCTCTGGAGGATATTTCATATGTGGTCAGGGAAGAAAATCTATATTGTCAATTCTCAACTTTTACCTAACATCAGACTCAACTAGGCTAACATGCTAATTAAAACAGAGAAGTCTGACCACAACTTGTGTAAAATCAAGGGTGGCTTCAGAATTTAAATTTTCAACAAGCCCATAGTTGGTGCTGATATTGCATCTACTTGCCTATATGATAGGGATACTGCCTATCATATATTATAAGAACACTTCATTCTTGGGGAAGAAATCTATGTGGACACACTGATAATGTTTTTTTTTTTTTGTTGTTTGTTTACTGAACCTTCACAGTAGATATCACCCAAAGAACTGTCTCAAAAGAAATGCAAACCTCACTGAATTTGGTATTCATGATACCTCCTCCTGCTACACTGAAGAGACTAGAAGGAGAAAAACCCCACTGCACTAATCTCAGAGACAAGAAAAACTACCCTACCAAGGGAACTAGCCTGAGCTTTACAGTGCTTAACTGTCTTTGTTTTCCCCATGTATAATATGCTGATCTAAGAAGAAATGTAAAACGAATCTATGTGTCTGTGGTCTATTCCACTGTTTTCAGATTGTTGGCTCTCTAATCACAGAGTAAAGAGTCAGTGATTGGGATTCTCCTGTGTGTCAGACAACAGGACTGCCTATACCTATACTGTGAGAACAAACAAAACACACTGAAAGCATGTGTGCGGAGAGGGAGTGGCACTAAGCCAGTAGTCTGCACAGATAGGTTATGGTAGTTGCCACGTAAAGAATCAACAAAATCACTTGAAGTCTTCTGTAGCCATAATGAACAAGACAAAAAAAAAAAAAAAAAAAAAACAAAACATAAACGGCAATCAAGGAACCCCAACATAGGGTTTGGAATCCCAACATAGAGAAACACTGTTTTGAAAAACCAAAAAAAAAAAAAAAAAAAAAAAAAAAAAAAAAAAAAAAAAAAACCTCTACATAACTGTATTTAAACTAACAAGACATGGAACTCAACGCAAACTACAGAAAAGATAAGACAAATATTCTCTTCTAACGTGAGTACTTTTACCCCCTTCTTGTCGCAGCAGATTTTGCCCATCCCCATTCTTTCTGCTTCCTATATAAAGATTACCAAGCTTTCCTATCTTAACATGTCTCCTCTTTCATATACGACCCAAGTAAGCAAACCTCTTAGTATGAGCCCAGATCTCCTAACTCATTCCCAAATTCTGTGGCAATTCCCCTCTGACACCTGTGTAGCAATAAGCAATGACAGTTTCTTTTAGGGAAGTGACTGCAGGGTTTTGATGGTCAGTGACAAGGTTCTTCTGTGGCCTGGAGTAATATGTACATAAATGTGCATACATACACACCCTTGCATTACTATACACAAATCAAAACTCTGTTTCATCATTATAAGCAATGAATGTAGGCATTGTGGAAATAAAGATAAATCATTCACAAATGATATAGAAGAAATAACATTGAATAGATATCCAAAGACACCAAATGATTCTCAAATTAATTCTCATATCCCCCAACCCCATCTTGGTATAGCTAGCTCAGGTTGTCCTTAAAACTAATGGCAACAAACACAAAGTCCTTTGCTCTTAGTATCCTGAAGCCTGATGTTAGACACACGTGGAACCAGACATTAGTACATAATTATCAAATTAAGAATATTTTATATAAATTTTAAATAAATTACTTTAATTTATTTACCTCATATGTAATTGTTCACCAAAGTATTTTAGACTACATATTTTTATTTCAAATATTATAGATATTTCAAATGCTATCTAATGCTATTCAAAATTTTATGCATTTGATAATATTAACTAGTATTAGTATTTACATTGCAAAACCAATTCGAAATGTTTGGGAGATAAATCCAACATGCATTTTCTAAAGCACATTTAATTTTAGATAATGCCCAAATCTGAACATTTTCTATTATTCTTTTCCTTTTCAAGATAATTTTCTTCCTTCGAGGATTCATGAAATGTTTCTATGAAAGAAAAACATTGACATAAATTGTCGCTTGCCCCTTAAGCCCAGTAAAATACTACATTTGGTTATACTAATTCTGACAGTTTGTTATCAGGACACATGTCTACATGGCTCTCTATAGGCAAGAATAGCCACTGCTATATACACAGACAGAAGGCTGTATGTAATATGTCATATTGCTTATGACATTGCAAATTTCAACAAGGGTTCAGCTTCATTTTCATGTGTACATATGATAATGATATAAACATTATTAGGAAGAGGGCCCTTGTTTCAATATACTAGTGGGCTTGACTTCTATAGCAATGTTTACTATACTCTTTATCTTTGCTTGTTTGTTTGTTTTCACATTGAGTCCCATGTAACTGGGTCTATCCTCAAAGTCTACGTGATTGAGGCAGGCTTTGAACTGATTCTGTTCTTGCCTTCATTTCCCAAGTGCTAGAATCACAAGTGTATGTCATTATATATTGTTTTCAGTTTGTTTTTTTTAATTTTGAGAAGAGGAACGATATACAACTCATGCTGGCCTGGAACTTACTGTGTTGCTCATGCTTAGGATTCCCCTGCTTCGGCCTCTTGAGTACAGAATTACATGAATGTATACTGTATCTAAAGTCAAATATTTTTACAAACATTATCCATCCTTGAAACTTTTAATTCTTATTTTGGATCCTTTATATTTAGAGAAATATCATATTCATTTAAAAAAAATAACAGAGAAGATTTTGGACCTTTTCCTTAAGCAATGAAGCCGACTTCTGTTACAAAAAGATCAAAAGAAACATGCCATATTTTTGAGAAAAGTTTCATCTTGGAAATTGTTCTCTAATAAATATAATCCTACTACATTCTATCACTACATGGCAATGTAAGCTCTTTTCCCTGAAAATGTGTTTTTCTCTGCCTTCGTTTCATTACTAACAACCAGCACATAATCAACATGTCTATCAACCAGGCCCAGCAGCTTCAGCATCTTTTTCCCAAAGAGTCTGAGTTTTCCCCTCAGTCTGCCTCCTGAAGAATTGAGGCCTGTGTACACAATCTTCATGAACGCAGGCTCCTGTGGCTAAAGATCCTGTCTCTGTGATCACCACCATTTAGAAGCCATTAAGAGAAACAGACACCTAGTGCTTCCCAGACATTTGGGACAAGGACTTTTCCCATTTTGCTTTGTTTTAAGTACAATGGCACATCTCAGGAAAGACCTTGGAGTTCCATGATAAAGTTCTCTTAACCCTCTTCTAAAACAATTAGCCAGAACCAATCACTCATCCCCAGTGCTACTGGAAACTCCCCCGATAGCAACCTGCCACCCATAACTTTTGGCCGTGGAATCTGGAATGAGCGCTCTGGTTAGGGAGACCCTCTTCTCTACAGGCCCAAGGGAAGATGTGCTGGCCCAGTTCATGGGAAGGTCTCACCCTTCCATGAGTCCTTTTTTGTATGGTAGATCTCCATAACTTCAGTCTCCTCTTCTACTGCTCACTTGCCAGTAAGTTTGTCATTATCTTCTGTTTATGAAACCATCATTTCTGGATTTCTAGATGGACCTGGGAAGAACTTATGACAAGAAAGAGAAAAAAATCAAATGAGAGTTTCTCATTCTTGTTTAACTTAAGGTTGAAATTCCTGAAAGACAGTTATATTGCTAATGTGAAAGTGGCAAACGTTGAGTCCTTTTCATCTTCTCAAGGAGAGGCTGGTTCAGGCTTACTCTGTAACCCCCATGCTTTAGGAAGGGTCTTGTTTTCTGAACTAAGTAAGAGGAAAAAGAAAAGAAAACTTCCTGTCATCTCACATTCCTACTTTACTTAAAAATATTAATGCTCATAGTTTTCAAAATGACATTTCAATGTGTTTATGTCTAGGTTAATCAAGACTGTAAAAAATGAAATTCAAATAAACAGACAAAAATTTAACTGTGTGTTATATTATGCCTTTGTTCTCTGTAATATGCTCCTCTATACATAAGCTGTTGTTGCAGTAGGGCAGTTCTCACTCAAGAGAAAGAGACCAAGATAAACTCTTTGTGAACTGGAAGTTTTTATTGAGCTACACAAACCCAGCCAAGGGCACACATTCTTGTTACTATAAGTCTAAAGAGGAACCAGAGTAGGCAGGAGCTTTATAAATGTAAAAACCATAAGCTGGGCTCTTTGAGGTGATGCAGGTGTGGTGGTTGTTGGCAAGCACAGTAAGACATGAACATTTTACAAAAACAGGCATAGCTCTGTTACCATGGTATCTCTGTTTGATCAGGGAGGGGAGCAGAAAGCCTTGCGGTTGCAGACATAGAACAAAGGCAGGTGAGTTAGAGTTGTAAGTACTATTGGATTCCTATCGGTCAGATTGTCCTCAATTTTAGCCTGGGGTTGTGTAGGAATTAGTAAATATGCTTTTTCTCACTCCGCTGCACTATTTTCAAGAATTCATTTCAGGCAGCTGTAGATTGTTCCTGTAGCCTCCTCCTATTCTGGCCATAGGTCTTCTGTGGAATATACATATATACATACATACATACACACATGTATATATGTATATATATATTCGACTGTATATTAACTTGAACAATACATATATTATTGGACCTCATATTTAATCTATAAACTTCAGAACTGAATGGATTCACAGATTACTAGAAGTACGCACATCAAGCTATTCTCGTCTGATGTTAGCATATGAAAAGTAAAGAGAGAAGTTTTCCAAGTACTGGCCTGCATCACGCATTGCTCTCACCCCACAGGAAGACACAAAAAAGCTGCAGATGAGCCCTTCCTTACAGTCTGATTTTTATGAAGTTTTCCATTTTTGTAAATTTATACATATTGCATTAGGATCTTAGGATGTCATCTGATGGTGCGTTTCTTTGATTTTTGTGTAAGAAAACAGCGTGAAGACACTCGAGTGGCCAGTGTCTTCAAACATGTCCCAGCAGTCCCTCTGAGAGGGAGAAATGAGGGAATAAAGTTAGGCAGATTCTCTGATAGACAAAAAAACAGGGACAGGGGCCGTGAGTAGGTAATAAAGATGAAGGAATTCCTAGATGCCCGCTTTGTTCCTCAACCCGAGGACCTGAAAGCATGATACAAAGGCCTTGCACACTTTATTTTCCACCAGTAGGGCCTCTGCAGACGGACTGACTCAGCAAGTCCAACGCCAAAATCAGGACATCATTACACAGCAGTTGTGGGCCCTTGCTCTATCCTGTCTGTCGTCAAACTAACTAACACAGAGGGGAGGAAAACTCTTCAAATATTTTAAAAACTCAAAGCCTTCTAGCAGGGCCTGAGCTTTCATTTTCTCCTCCTTTTGTTTTGCTAGAGTCTTCCCTTCTGTATGCCTGAGGTAGAAGTGTATTCCTCCTGCTTAGTAAGATCTAAAAGTTGAGTCCTCCTAAAACTTCTATTTGGCTCAATAAAACGTTTGAAAGACTCCTGAAAAATGAAAAAAATAAAAAAGACTGGCATTTTAAATTGTTAAAGTAGCATAAACTGAATTAGGTTGATCAAATAACCTGCATGACAGAAATATTAATTACATGCACATGCTCAAAATTGGCTCTATTTGTTGCTTTCCTCTCTTCAAAATGAGATATTTGTGAAAATGCCACTCATGCCCAAAAGAAAGTTAGAGGGATGGTGGCAGACAGAGAAAGCAAAAGACATGACAGACTAAGAGATTCCCAGAAGAAATTGTGAGAAACAAGGCCAGAATGACAGGAGGGAGTGTCTCAACAGGCCCCGTAGGAGAAATGGGAATACCAGGATCCCCATAAAATAGCCAAGCCAGTGTCTGGTGAGTGGACTTCTGGCCTTAGGCCTCTCGATACCAAAGGGACAGAGCTGTTATCCCTCTCTCATGCCTCAGTCTTCTGACTCTTGGATGTTCAATTCTGGCTATGGAAGAAAAGAACTTAAGCCATTCCCTATATCACTACCAACACTATTGGAAATACCTATGCATCTAATCTAAAAAAACCCTTCTAAAATAATTTTTTAACTAAAAAAGAAGTATAAACAGAAAAGAAATCAATATTTTTATGGATGCCAGGCACTATGATGAGACATGCTGAAGCCCTTTGATGTGCCATTGATAACTGTTGACTGCAAGATTTGATTTTACAGTGTTCTTAAGCTTTGCATTCAGTCAGCAGTGTTGAGTTAGCAAAGGACCAAAGTAAATAAACTGTTTCGTGAGATTTTTCTCTTAAGAGTTAAGTCAGTGGGTTTAGTTCTTTCACCTTAAGTAACCTTGCTTGATAGGTGAACTAACAAACAAATCTTCCTAGCAGAATATTAGAAATGTTTAGAAAATACTTTGCTCTAAACATAGGAGTTAGAGGCTCATATGCCAGATGGTTTTATACACAGGGTTATAGGTTTCTTCTGATTTAAAAAATAATGTTGATACCTTCAGGATGAATTAGACGAGAGTTATAGGAACAAAACAAATTCTGGTTTTCTCTGCTGATTAAAAGAAGAAAAAAAACGTGGCAAAAACAAGGTCTCAGCACCAAGCAAGAATTCACACACACACACACACACACACACACACACACAGTTGTTGTCTGAGGTTTCTGTCCCTCCTGGCCCCCACAGTCGTTAAGTCCCAAAGAAATCACACAGAGGTCTACATTAGTTATAAACTGATTGGCCCAGTATCTCAGGCTTCTTAACTCTTACAACTTATATTAGCCCATTATTTTTGTTAGCCTCACAGCTCGGTACCTTATTTGGCGAGGCAGTCACATCTTGCTTGTTCTGTGGCTGGGTCAGGACTGCAGACTAGGATTTTCTTCTTCCCCAAATTCTCTTGTTCTCATTGACCCACCTCTACTTCCTGTCTGGTTGTCCCTCTTATACTTCCTGCCTGGCTACTGGCCAATCAGCATTTATTGAAAATATAATTGACAGTATACAGAGCATTGTCCCACATCAGAGGGTGAAAAGAGAAAGATGGGAGGAGAGTAAATAACTGATTTCCAAGGTATAAAGTATATAAAGGGGCTCAGAGATGTTGTCATGTTCTGCTTCCTTGGACTGGTTATATGTTTGGGAATGTGCTCCCCTGGAATGGGCTACTTCAGGAAACTGCAGGGGATTGGATAATTCAGTCAAAGACAGCTAAATTGATTGGATCATGGTATGGGGAACATCCTCTTACTTTGCAACCATCTGAGAATTGAAAATAACGCAAAATGGTTGTCTTCAGCAGGAAAAGCCTACTATTTTGTTTTGTTTGTTTGTTTATGTTGTTGTTGTTTTGGAGGAGACGAATCAGGAAGACAACCATCTTAAATGTCTAAATGAAAAGTACACCAATGTACCTGGATTGTCTGTCTGACTTTTACTGTCCCTCAACTTTAGATGTATACATATATGTATATAAAAACAATTAAAGAAAAAAATAGGCTATGTATTTGAAAGATAGCTAGGAGAGGCATATGAGAAGAAGTAGAGGGAGTGAAAGGAAGATGACAAAACACTATAATTACATTGTAATCTCAAAAATAAAAGAAATTATCAAAAAGGATGTTATTAGGTGGTCTAAAAGTGATCATTTCCACAGATTCTATTGTCTGCCTTATGCGTACAATGGAATAGGTCCAGACAATAGCATATAATTCTGACTCCAAAGCAGAAAATAAAGGGAAATTGGGGTTCAATTCACTTCTTTTTTTTCTCAACCATTCTAACAAAAGTATTTGTGCCTCTTTCATCTACCAAAAAAGAGCACTTTTTAGGAACAGACCCTCCATCATCACGAAAAATACAGTCTTTTATGCCTCAAATCAATTGCTAGGTGCTGTTTCAATAAAAACTTAGAGAAAGAAGTCTAATTAGAAAAATGTCATTTGTCTAAATTTACCTGGTTAGTCAATACCAGAGAGAAACATAATCCCAGAGATGTTCAAGACATTAGAAGTCCTAATAGACTCATTTAGTTTTTTTATAGTCATAATTAACTTGAGAGATGTCAAATATACCCTTAGTTTGAAGATGAAAGCCCTATAATTGTGGAGGATGTGACTTGGGAAAAACAAGGGACTTGAGGAGAAAGGACAATGTGCACAGAGCAGCAGCCCCAGGGGCTTCATTTGTTCCTCATCCTCTGAGCTCTGAACTGTCACTCTAAGGTGCACTGATTGCTTCACTTTTAGTCACTGTTTAGAAATGTATCTTATTTCTGGAAAAATAATGCAGAGAATGTTTATTAAAATTGTCTAAACTATTTTGTTGTTCATGATTTAATTTGATTCTTAACTTGTTCCCTCTTATTGCCCATTATTGGACAATTGTTTACATATTTTATTACTTGAGAGGAAGTTTTCCCCCTACTCATTCCCTACTCATTTCTGGCATCACTAGACTAATGGGGCCTTGAATGTTTGCACTTTCTTAAATGACAGAAGACTTTAGAGTATTTTCCTCTAGTTTTCTTAAGAGCTCCATTTTTTTCTTCTTGATCCTATTTTTGGTTACTGATGTCTTTCATATCAGTTATCTTGGGTGAAAGTCAGAATTATAGTATATTCATTTTATAAGTTTAAAGAATAGTGTTCTATAATAACTATAAAGTGCTTGCATTTTCCAGGAGATAAAGTTTAACTAACACTGAGAGGTATTAGGGGCATAGTAACTTAATTTGACTCTGGTATTGATAGTGGGGCTTTGGGGGAATGATCAGGGTTAAATAAGGCCTTCAGGAGAGTCCCCAGTGACTAAATATTGGTGTTTCTGTAAAAAACAGACTTGAATACACAGCTCTCATCTTTTCCCAAGACATGTCAAGATTCAAGGCAGAAGGTCATGGCCAGATATTTACCTTTGACTTTTAGAACTTGGAGTTAAAAACAATTCTATTTTTGTTTACTTACTCAGTTTGTGGTAGTGTCACAGCAACAGAAAATGAACAACTACAGATAATTCCCAGGAGTCTGACGGAAAGTAGGACATCTCTGGGAAGGCTCAGAAAACTGCAGAGGATGTTCAGAAAGACCCAGCAATGAGCACAATGCTGCTCTTGCCACTTAACAGTACTGCTATTGCCCCTTAGCAAGCTTAGGTCCTTGGCAGCATTCAGGCTGTGCAATGGCTTTGACCATGAATTCAAAAAAGGATACTTGAAAAAAATGTAGCTAAGCACAGACCATTTCCTTTTCCTATGATGGATAAATTGTCTGGTGGAACCCACAGAAAACATCAAATTGTTCACTAGATCAAGGGTCAGTATAAGTTTAAAACATCAACAAGTAAATGTGTCAAGTTTTGCAATGCTTCTGCTCTCTGTTACAATGATTCACCTCTGCCTTCTTAGTGGAGAAACTGCCAGTGGTGATGATTCACAAGAAGATGCCCATGCCCTGGAACAAGAACATTAGTTTTGAACCCTGACTTTCAGTATTGACAGAAGTTTTTATGAAGTAAAACATTCTCCTCTAATTTTTCAGCAGAATAGAGAATGTAAATCAGGTTTAGCTGCAGAATGCAGTTTGTGAAACCCTACCTTCAGTCATTAAGATGCCTAACTTCAGTGGGAAATCTGCCTGCATTTACATGGAATATAAATATCCTTTCTTTCCCTCTGGGTCTAAACATCTATGAAAACCTCGTCCCTTGAAGGACACAACGACCACAATAAACTCATAGGAATCATGAAGTGTGGAATATTTACTTCAGGCTCAGTTTATTTTCAGTATTTATAAATTTCCTTGTGGTTTAAGTAAATAATTCTAAATTTATTAAAGCTTAAAAACAGAACTTCTTGAGGTTATTAAATTAAGCATGAAAATTTTTGTCCTATTTACAAGTGAAGTACAATCTTAAAATTTATTTTCAAAGGGAGTCTGGTTCCATCTTACAATAATAATGAAATACCTTCAAATGTTTCATAATACTTGCGTTTGCCCATCCAGGAAGAATATACGTCTTAACTCAATTAATTTACTTACTTACCATCAGGATTGTGTCGGGAGTGAGAGTCCCAGCTTCAACCATGCATGCTGAGTATTCTTAATGAACCATTATATATATATATATATATATATATATATATATATATATATATATCACAGTCAAAGGGTGATTACCTACTCAAGATGTATATAATTTCCGTTTTGTTCTTATGCCATCCTACCTATGTATTGTTAATCCTTAAATAGTGTACTGGCTGGTTTTGTGGGTCACCTTGACACAAGTTAGAGTCCTCAGAGAAAGGAGTCTCAGTTGAGGAAATGCCTCAATGAGATCCAGCTGTAATTCATTTTCTCACTTAGTGATCAGTGGGGGAGGGCACAGGCCATGATAGGTAGTGCCAGCCCTAGGTAGCTGGTCCTGGGTTCTATAAGAAAGTGGACTGAGAACGTTGTGGGAATCAAGCCAGTAACAACTCCCCTCCCTGACCTCTGCATTAGCCCATGTCTCTGGGGCCCTGCCGTATTTGAGTTCCTGTCTTGACTTCCTTAAGTGATGAATAGCAATGCTGAACTGTAAGCCAAATAAACCCTCTCCTCCCCAACTTGCTTTTTGGTCATGATGTTACATCACAGCAACAGAAACCTTAACTAAGACAAATGAATAATAGGATACAAAGGTTTATCATTCTTTTTACTCGTAATTATTTTAATTTTTTTAAAAAAACAATTTGTGAGTATGTATATAAGTGTAAGTGCCAGTACATGCCAGAAGAGATTCTTGGAGCCAGAATTACAGGCAGTTGTGAGCTGCCTAAGAGTGCTAGGAACCAAACTTGAGCTTCTCGAAATCAACAAAGTCTCATTTTCAGGCAAGTAACAAAGACCTTTGGGTGTCATAAAATGCTCCATTTGGGGCACTTAAATGTTATATTGCTGCTATTTTAATCTTTCAATTACTGTATAGCTTTTCTCTTTTCAGTCTTTAGTGCTACCTATGGTTAGTGTCAATATATCAGAGAGTTGTCAGTGCATTGGACTTAAATATGTTTCTCCTGTAAACCATTTGTAGAGGCAGTCCCTGAAACTACAATTGTGTGCCAATGGACAGTCAGCAGGATCAATATTCTGAAGGTCCTACTTAGTCAAACACTTACTATAGCTAAAGGCCCACAGTAGGGATACTGGTTATACTCCAGTATATGTCTAAAAATATAACATATCATGAGTGATTCGTGTCCCATGGTTAGCTCTTCAAATATGTAAAGAGGCAGGATAATGTTGAATATGGAGAAGCAGAATAGTTATTGATTCAAAATACAACACCAAAGGCTTCCATGATTGTTTTCCTGTTCTTGTTACCACAGACTCAATACGATACAATATGTGGGTAGAGAGTAGCTTTAAACTACTATAAGTCAGTGAGACAGAATAATAGATGTGCTTCATATATAACTTACACTGCACCATGTACATGTATTAGTCAAGATGTCTTCTCCAATCCAAGCTAACCAAATTTGAGTGGACAAAGGAAAACAAGGGTTCAAATCCAGTGTGCATTGCTCCTAAAATATAGGATGTATACATAATGCTTTTTCTTGAAAGCAAAACTAATGCTAACTTTAGAGTCAATATCCCCCATTACTCCATTAATCTGAACAACAGAAACTTTTCTGAAATGACTTATCAAGCCAACCTTAGTCCTGCTACTTTCTGCTCTTTAGTTTCAATTATCAGTATATTATTAAGGCATTGAGCCAATATGTGTTGTCCATGGTCTCCAGAGATATCTAGCATCATTGTTGACTAAATTGTGGTACAGAAGAAGGCAGCAGTTACCATGTTAGCAATGATGGTGAAAGTGTACTGCTGCCTCTATTGGTTGAAAGAAGTTACTTTTGAAGTTCAAGTTGTATTGGAGTAAACAGAGATAAAATTATACTCAACAATTGCATTTAAAATGTCAAAGAACACATTGATTTGTTCTACATGCATTAAAAAATATTTAGAACGAGGCATGCTCATGATTGGGCTTAAAGTAATCCATTATTATTCTTCATGTTCCATTTATCTCTTGCAATTAACAACCCGGAGAATGTGATACGAATAATCACATCTGAATCTCTCAAGCTTTGACAGTTACACTAATCTCTGCCATTCTCTGAGAATGAAGAATCACCCTTTCATTAATTACTTTCATTACTTTGGGGAAAGGCAAGATGTAAGACCTTCTATAACATTTCAATTTAACAGTCCTTATGTCATCCACCTATACAATACACATGATGATATTAACTGGCTTCCATAATGTAACGGAAAATTGAAAATAGCCATAGGATTCATAATTGAAAGAAATACAGTGATTCACCAGATGCACTTGGTATTGTATTTTGAGAAGTCTCCTTAACAATCCTTGGCTATTATTTACTTTCTATGAATCTGTAAACAGTAAAAATAAAAGACACTCAAGAAACTTAGGTATTACAACTGAAGAATCATGAATCACAAGTTTCATAATTAAAGTTTTTTTTTCTCACAGTTGGAATTTAAATGGGACCTTTAGACACTGAACATCTGCTTTAATCCTGGGGGTCCCAGCTTAGTCAGAACCACTTAATCCATCGGCCATTTCATTATTATTCTGTACCTCTGAGCATTATGTTAGTGAATAAACACTGAGAAGGAAACTGCGGAGATGTGCAGAGGTAAGCTTGCATGTATCCAAAACGGAAAATTTTCAGGTTTTTGTAAAATGTGGAATATATTCCTATCTTGAAAAAAGTTAAAAATCTAAAAGAGGCTGAGATCAGGGGGAGTGAAGCTTGGCACAGAGAATCTTTGAAAACAAGGCTAATGGATTCATCAGGACATTTCTGAGTTGGAGTGTCAGAAAACTTTTTCCACTTTAGTCTGCATATGTTTCTTGAACTCTAATTCTCTGATATCCACAATAATAATATCAGCTAAGACCCTAAGCAATAAAGGAGAGGAAGCCCAACCTGCCTGTACCCTGTATTCAGATTGATGACTATCTTTTTTTTTATAAACTCTTTTTTTTATTGAGAAAAGGAAAAAAAAGTATCCGCCTCCTCCCAGCCTCCCATATCCCTCCCCCTCCACCCACCCTTCTCCCCCTCCCCCCAC
>NC_022009.1:763100-769556 GCF_000317375.1 Microtus ochrogaster | reverse complement strand
TCCTTCTGCTCCTCATTGGGACCTTGAGAGCTCAGTCCAGTGCTCCAGTGTGGGTCTATGTCTCTAACGCCATCCATCCCCAGATGAAGGTTCTGTGATGATATGCAACAGGGTTTCTCTGTAGCTTTGGTGCCTGTCCTGGAACTAGCTCTGTAGACCAGGCTGGCCTCGAACTATCAGAGATTCACCTGCCTCTGCCTCCTGAGTGCTGGGATTAAAGGCATGTGCCACCACCGCCCGGCTATACTGGTATTTTTTGTAGGTGAGCTACAGATATTTTTTATTATTTATTTATTTTAAATAGTTTTTATTGAGTTCAGTCCAGGGCTCTGCTTTTGGTCTCTGCCTCTGTTTCCATCAGTGTTTTTTGTCTTGGCCATTCTTACAGGTGTAATGTGATATCTCATAGTTGTTTTGACTTACATTTCTCTGATGGCTAACGATGTTGAGCATTTTCTTAAGTGTATTTCAGCCATTTTAGGATTCCTCCGTTGAGAGTTCTCTATTTAGGTCAGTACTCCATTTTTTTTATTGGATTATTTGTTCTTTTGATGACCTATTCCTTGAGGGGTTTTTTTGTATATTTTGGAGATCTGCTATCTGTACAATAGCCATGGGGCTGGCGAAGACCTTTTCCCTTTCTATAGGCTCCCGTTTTATCTTTCTGACTGTGTCCTTTGTTTTACAGAAGCTTCTCAGTTGCAGGAGGTCCCATTTATTGATTGTTTCTCTCAGTGTCTATGCTACTGGGGTTATATTTAGAAAGTGGTCTCCTGTGCCAATGCGTTCAAGTGTACTTCCCACTTTCCTTCTATGAGTAACAGTATGGTTGGTTTTATATTGAGTTCTTTGATCCATTTGTACTTGAGTTTGTGCATGCCAATAGATGTGAATCTATTTTCATTCTTCTACGTGTTGGTATCCAGTTATGCCAGCACCATTTGTGGAATATGTTTTCTTTTTCCCATTTTATATTTTTTGCTTCTTTGCCAAAAATCAGGTGTTTGTAGGTGTTTGGATTGATATCTGGATCTTTGATTCAGTTCCATTGGTCATCCTGTCTGTTTTTATGCTAATAGCAGGTTGTTTTCAGTACTGTAGCTCTGTAGTAGAGTTTGAAGTCAGGGATTGTGATGCTATCCTTGCCTTTTTGCTTTTTCATATGAAGTTGAGTATTGTTCTTTTGAGGTCTGTGAAGAATTTTGCTAGCATTCCATTGAATCTGTAGATTATTTTTTGTAAGATTGTCATTTTTACTATGTTAATTCTACCTATTCAAGATCATGGAAGATCTTTCCATTTTCTGGTTTCTTCTATTTCCTTTTTTACATTTTTAAAGTTATTGTCATACAGGTCTTCCACTTGTTTGATTAGACTTACTTGTCATTTGTGGCTATTGTGAATTGTGATGTTTTTCTGATTCTTTCTCAGCTCATTTATCATCTATGTACAGGAGGGTTACTGATTTTTTTGAGTTAATCTTGTATTCTGCTACATTACTGAAGGTGTTTATGAGTTGTAGAAGTGCCTGATGGGTTTTCATACTGTAGAAAATTATTGTGACAAGGAAAATAGAGGATGTTCTTGAGAACTAGAGCAGGAGGCTGGTCCTTCTTTACATGGGCATGCCAAGCTTAGGACTGAAGGTAGGTATTTATGTTTTCACACCTTCTCTACTCTGCACCATACTCAGGTGCTTACTGACAGATCTGTAAGGAAAAGCACTTGTTCCTATCTGTGGCCTTGCCTGTAGGACCATGCAGAGAGTCTTGGAAACCCTCCAGTTCCAGCATCCCCTCCACAATTAAGAACACATAGCTATAGCAAGCCTTCAGAGCAACTTAGGCCATATTAACCCTAAATCTGTTTGGTATTACCACTATAACAAGACAGAAAATAATAACAGAGTCTTTAAAGCTAACTCATCTATGCAGTT
This sequence comes from Microtus ochrogaster, assembly GCF_000317375.1. NCBI lineage: Eukaryota > Metazoa > Chordata > Mammalia > Rodentia > Cricetidae > Microtus > Microtus ochrogaster. Next base: position 767,620 of record NC_022009.1, on the reverse strand, counting down.
TCTGCCAATCTCACTATCCTCTGTGTAGAAGCCACATAATAGGTTCATTATTACCATTACAATCTACACCACATTTTCCTGAGAATATCACCACACTTTCTTTGCCTATCATCAGTTGTTATCTCTAATTCCACCATGGAACTCTCTGTTCCTAAAATCAACCACAGCCAAATAAATTATAAGGATGATATATGATGGTGCTATTTTAGCTGCTTTTGTTGTTGCTGTGATAAAACATATTTTAAAAGGTAACTTAAGGAATAAAGGGATTGTTATCACTCATATTTCAAGGGCACAGTTTATCATAGTAGGGAAATCAAAACATCAGGAACTTGAAGAATATGATCACATAACATCCACAATCAGAAAGCAGAGAGATAGATACTGTTAGGCTGCTTGTTTTCTCTATTTTATACAACCCAGGGTCACTGCCTAGAAAATGTTCTCACCCACAGATAAAATGAGTCTTCACACATCAGTTAACTTAATCAAATAATCCTTCACAATTATTATTAGAGGCTCATCTATCATGTCAAGTTGCCAACACTAAATCATTGCATTCCTAGGAGGAAGTACACTCAATTCTGAATAACAGAAACAACCCAAGACACATCTTCAAAGTGGCAATTTATAAAAGAAAACATTTAATTTGGGACTTAAGTGAGTTCATTTTAGATAGAGTTTTCCTGTCCCTACCACCTGCTCCCAAATAATTGACAACCACTTCCCAAATAACTGACTCAGAGACAATATAAATTATAAATGCTTGACCAATAGCTCAGGCTTATTACTAACTAGCTCCTACAACTTAACCAAGTTCTATTTTTTCTTTTTTTTAATTTATTTATTTATTAAAGATTTCTGTCTCTTCCCTACCACTGCCTCCCTTTTCCCTCCCCCTCCCCCAATCAATCCCCCCTCCCTCTTCAGCCCAAAGAGCAATCAGGATTCCCTGTCCTGTGGAAAGTCCAAGGAACACCCACCTCCATCCAGGTCTAGCAAGGTGAGCATCCAAACTGCCTAGGCTCCCACAAAGCCAGTACGTGCAGTAGGATCAAAAACCCATTGCTATTGTTCTTGAGTTCTCAGTAGTCCTCATTATCTATGTGCTGTACTGAAGTTTGCAGCTTTTTCCTCTATTCCATTTTGTGTGTCCAACTTATTCTCCATCTGGCTGGTGACATCTAACTCTACCCTTTCTCATCCCATCATTCTCAGATTGATTTTCCTGCCCACCTTTATCCTGTTCAGCTATTGTCCAGTCATCTTGTTTATTAAGCCAATCATAGTGACATATACTCACACAGTATACACAGGATTATTTCACAACAGTGCATAACCATCAGGGTGGGAGCATGGCAGAAGGTAGGCAGGAATGGTGCTAGAGCAACAACTGAGAGCTTACATCTAGGTTCCCGGACATGAGACAAAGACAGAGCACACTTGGAATGCCATGGGCTTTTTAAAAACTCAAAGCTGGTTCCCAGTAACACACTTCTTCCAACAAGGCAACATCTCCTAATCTTTCCCAACTAGTTCCACCAGCCAGAGACCAACCAGTCAAATATATGAGACAATGCATTCCATTCTCATTAAAACTATCACTAGAAGCCATCCAATGAAAATGGTAAGAATAGTAATTTTCTCTATGCACAAATTTAAACATACCAACACAAGAAATAGGAAAATTCAGGGCAAAGTGACACCTTAAATAAAGAATAATTCTCCAGTAATAGATTCCAAAGATGTTGAAATGGATGAGATGTTTGATAAATAATTAAAGAGTAAATTTTAGAAACTCAGTGAGAGCTAAGAGGCTATAAATAAAAAGCTAAATAAATAAAGATCATGCAAGATATGAATGGGAAACTCAGCAGAGAAAGATTTTTAACCAAAAAAAAAATAACTGTATATTGTGGTTCGTGTCTGTAATCCAAGAACTTAGGAGGAGGAGGGGGTATGAGGGTTAGGAATTAAAGGCCACTCTCAACTACATAGCAAGTTTGAAGCCATCCTGGATTAAATGAAGTACTGCCTCAAAACAAAGAAAATTATAAAATAAGGCAGAGACAAACATTAATATATCATATTCCTGTTTGACAATGAAGAAGTCATAATGTCAAAACCCTTTAGTTGAAAGTCTTGACAATAGTCCATTAGATGATGTTTAAAAAAAAGTCAGAGCTTGAAATAAAGTGTCCTGAAATACCACAGACAGAAGAAAAAAAGAAACAATAAAATATATAAATTTGTAAGACACTGTTAAACAACCAACTATATTAAGGCATACCAAGGAGAAGAAACTAAGGTTAAAGGCATTGAAAATATATTGAATTATATAATAACAGAAAAAACTCTAATCTTATGAAAGATATGGGTATCAAAGTACAGAAGGTTTATAGAACCCCAAATATGTGTGAGGATGAAAAGAAAAAACCTTTAAAAACTAGTGGAACTCCTACAGGCAGGTAGAAAGTAAGGGCATAAAATGATCTTACCTACTACTCTCAGTTCTAAAAGTAAACAACTGTAGGGCAAGATTATCATACCCAGTAAGACTGTCCATCGCAAATGAAAAAGAAGCAAAGAGCTGGGGAAACTCATGACTGTCAGGCCAGTCTTACAAAAGATACTTAAGGGAGTTTTGCATGCAGGACCTATAGTCTAAAAGAAGGAAGGAAAAAAGAGAAGGAGGGAGAAAAAGAGGATCAGAGAGATGGAAGACAGATGAAGGAAAAAACTTTTAAAAAGGCAAAATCAAAAGGGGGATGAAGGTGAGAGAGAAAGGAGAGAAAGAGAAGGGAAAAGAAGGAAAGAAATTGAAATGTGAAATGTAAGTGGTAAAGGAGAAGTGAAAATGCAGCATCAAACCACCAAACTTACGATTAATAAGAGAAAAAAATGATGGAGTAGTTCAACAAATTACTGAATGCTCATGAAATGATGCATATATAAACACCATATAGCTTCTTTGGCTGTTGTTACTATGCTCAGAATGATGTCTCATTAGAGTCAGGCTGTTCCACAAGACTGGAGACCTTCCTAGTTCAGGGGACTATTATAGACAAAAGACGGTGGTGTGGATCCTGTGTGGCTGCTATTACAGTGGAAAGAAGCAACAGCTATCACATAATAGGGTGGATCCCAGTACGCATAGAAAAGCTCCTTGGGTAGAGTGGATCTGACTGTAGCTATAGATAGACTAGATCATTCCTAAAGTTCTCCTGACCTTGAAATGCTGAGTTTTATCAAGCAGAACCCTGGGAATCATGGTGATCTCTGTTTAAGATGTATGTCCAATCTTTTTTTGACCCTCACATCAGAGATTGCAAGTATGGTAAGTCCTCTTATAAGGGTGACTATGATCGCACCATTTCAAACAGGAATGCATTTGTATATCCACATTACCTTTTCATTTTTGCCACAAGGCTGTACAACAGAAGACATAATTTTAAATATGTCTCAATAATTATTTAATAAATTTAAGAAATTATTTAGTAAATATTTCTTAAAAATTATGACCCTGAAATGAGAAAGATTATTTATCCAGATTTCAACAATTACAAATTCATAGAATTAAGTCAGTCTAACTCGTTCCTATATATTTTCTGCCTTCACGGTTTATACCTGATAAAATTCACTTCCCTGCTCTCCCCATTTTTCCTTGGAATGGAAATGTATTTAAAAGCTACGTTTCTCTTGAAATGTCTAGAGTCTATTAAGTGTCACTTTGTTATGGGTAATTTTATGCTTGCTCAAAACCAGAAAAATGCAAACATTAACCAGGTAATGAACTGTTTCATCTCTGTTTCCAAATACTCTATCTTCTATTCGCCTCCTTTTAAATTTGCTGCTCCACTGCTTTTGCGAGAGACCTAGCCTTAATCTATAAGAGCAGGATGCCAGCATTTAGTTGGAAGACAATTTACCTTAGCCTTTGCCTGGGTACTGCCTTATATTTTAAATAGTATTGGCATAACACTTAGGCCATTTTGGTAAACTCAACTGACATGAAAACTTAGCTGAGGAGGAGGACAACGACAGTCGAGTATGGCAGACTCTCTGTGTAACCAAGATAGAATAAGCTGGAAGCTGCACAAAATGGAAGCGGTGAGTAATCCATTTAAGCAGTATTATGAGATGCCTATTTCTGTGGTATGGTTTGTATGTTGCTTGGTGTGAGCAATACATACAAGGACCTGTTTCTCAGTAACCATTGTGTTTAGTTTAGTATTTAGCTGAAATGACCTTAGGCGACACTGAGCAGCCAAGCCTGAGACAAGTGACAAGAACTAAGTGGAAATGCAGGCAACTTTGAATGTATTAAGAAATGGAACAAAAACAATTCTCAAAGTTCCCTGAATAATGAGTAAATGTGTTATCTCAGCCAACTGGAAGTTCAGAACAGGAGCAGGCTGTTGGGAACAGTGAGTCCCTAGATCTGATGTAGGAATGATTTCTTATTAATAAAGAAACTGCCTAGGCCCCTTGATAGGCCAACCCTTAGGTAGGCGGAGAAA
>NC_022009.1:758630-760265 GCF_000317375.1 Microtus ochrogaster | reverse complement strand
TTCCTGATGGCAGGAGAGTGGTTTCTGGTGGGTTTGGCTGGGGTGTGGCTATCTCTATATAATCTGCCCCTGAACATAATAAAGGGGGCATTCTTGGGGAATTCAAGGATGACCCGTGTTGCTGTATCTCTGTTTTTGTGTGTGTGTGTGTTTGTGTATTTTAACCTCCAGCCCCCTTGCCCGAAGCTCAGGAACTGGGTGCCAGGACACAGAGCACAGACACGGGGGCTTGGTGCGAGGCAGCAGGCTATGGATGCACAGCTATGAGTGATTCCTGTAGGTTTGTTCTGAGTGCCAGAGCAACAGGTCAATTCCAGAACCGCAGTGACAGCTCCACAGTTCTTTGGCTGTGCTATGAGCTGTGCCTCAGATAGGGAATCACCAAAACTGAAAAAGAGGTAGTCATCTGCACTGAAGATAAACACTGGATGTCTGCTACAAACAAATTTTATAATGAATTTCTTTGTAAAGACATAAAAAACAACAATAGTATGCCAACTCTTGTAGGAGGAAGCCACTTGTTTGTCCCAGACACCCAGATCCAAAATAACCACACAGAAACTTTATTATTTAAATCACTGTTTGGCCCATTAGCTCTAGCTTCTTATTGGCTAACTCTTACATATTAATTTAACCCATGTCCATTAGTCTGTGCATCACCACGAGGTAGTAACCTACAAGCAACGTTTTAGCACATCTGCCTCCGGTGGTGGCTCTGTGGCATCTGACTCTGCCCGACTCTGCCCTTCTTTCTCCCAGCAATCAGCCTAGCTTTCCCTGCCTACCTAAGTTCTGCCTTGCTGTAGGTCCAAAGCAAATTCTTTATTCATTAATGGTAATCACAGCACACAGAGAGGACTCCCACATCAAAGTCTCCTCTGAAGTTGGGAACTTTTTAAGGGTGTACACTCTATGCAAGTATGTTATTGAGAATTTAGAGTTTAAAACTCAAAGTAACCTCAAAAAATAATTTCCACTGGGATCTTTCACTGGTCTCCCCTCAGCACCCCAAGCCTTGTAATTGCTACCAAAAGCCAGACAAGGAAGGAGAAATGCCACAGAGAAGACAGATTGTAACAAGTGGACAAGTTGCAGTGAATGTGGCCAGTGGCTGAAAGGAGATTGTTCTCATCTACATTTTAGGAAGGTTCATATTATTTCTAAAGTTTCTGGAAAGATTTCCTAAAAGAGTATTTTCCTGCCCAGGTGATTGACAGACCCATTTGTAATAACTTTTGAGAGGAACAATAATATTTTGCTTATTTATGAAATTCCTCTTGCTAGTTAGTAACCTCGTCACCTGCCAGCAGCTTGCTGACTATGTCTGAAGAGTCCATCCTCAAATACCTTCAATACACCTGATATTTAGTTAGATACCTAATAAATAAATGTACGAAAAATAGAATTAAAAACTGATCACAAGCGTAACGCTATCATGACAAAGACTTCAACCTCCAATATCTGATATAGAATCAAACATGACAAGGAAAATGGAAATAGCCTTGCCCTCTACACAAATAGAGGAATGGAAGCTCCATGGGGGGGAGAGACACTTCTGTATTAATAATCACACAAAGCTGCCTATCTAATTCCGTATTAATAATCACACAAAGCTGCCTATCTCATTAGAAGCTT
>NC_022009.1:755788-757794 GCF_000317375.1 Microtus ochrogaster | reverse complement strand
ACACACACACACACACACACACACACACACACACACACACACAGAGAGAGAGAGAGAGAGAGAGAGAGAGAGAGAGAGAGTCTGTCTGTCTGTCTCTCTACCTCTCTGTTTTTCTCCCATTCTTGATGAAACTGCTCCTTTCTGTGTTTAAAGGGAAGTTTCTGCTTGCCTTCAAGTCCATACTATGGTCTTGTCTCCACAAATTATACTATTTCTATAATAATGCTTTTCCTCGTGACCCAAGGCTTTTTTCCCTGGTAAACTGCAACTCCCGAGGAAAATTAAGTCCTAACCCCTCTCCTGATAATCTGTTGCTGTTTTATTATATTTATCAATGATATTTCTTTTGCTCTGTCATAGTAATTACTTGATGTAATGGTTATCTGGTTGAAATGTATTTGTGAGAATCTCAATCTGTATTTCCAGGCATCATTGTTCATATTTGATTCCAAACTAAGTAATTTCCATGTTTTTGAGGTGTGAGCTGTGTTTTTTTCCACACATGCAGGCAACCAGAGAGCCTTGAATTCGGATAAGAGTTATGAGGAATAATATCTTCTTATTAAAATTTAAAAAGGGACAATCTGGGCTGAAAATGAGAGACTAAGTATGGATGATCTGAAAAAGTTGCTTGAAAATATAGTTTAACTTGAACAAAATGAATACGATAAAGAAGATTTTACAAATTAGCAACATATTCATTAAAATATTGGACTGTTACAATTGAAACTGACATTTCTTAGCCTTTGATTCATATTCATTCCACAGATCTTTTCTTTAGCAATGACCAATGCAACTAGTTCTGTATATGGTATAGCTACTGTGGTATGTTCTGGAATTTGCAGGAGGTGAGGCCTGGTTGACAGAAATATATTGCAAGGGTTGGGCATCAGAGGTTGTACTGGTCCTTGGTTTGAGCTCCAGTGCCCCAACATATTCCTACTGCCTTCAACTGAGCTGTTTTACACCTTCAATGGCATCGAAGAAAACCCCTTGGAATCATGAGACACACTTACCTCTCCTAAGGTGTTTCATTGTGGTGTCAAAGGGGAATATTGTAATGAAACAATGGAATATCTTGAGAGGTCAGTGCAACATTATCAAAATCATAGTACATATATAGCAATATCACAATTATGCAGTTATTGAACTGAATTGGACATTGTGCTGCCATGATACTTCATTATTTCAAACTAATGCTCCCTTTGCCCATGCCAGTGTCAAACTATGACATCACAATAAACTTTGTCATCACAACACTCATTTGTTCCATTTAAATGATTAATTGTAGCCTCCTTCCCAAATGCTTATCTTCTATCACAAAACTGAATTATGATGCTACAATGAAAACTGACCTATTTGCACAAAAAAAATTGACAAATGCTTTGTAAATTGGAATATATTTCATTAAAGCAGATTCCTGAATCTGCTGAAATTCCTGAAAAGAACATTATGTTCTTCAATGCCAGCTTTTAATTATGTCTTTACTTTCCAATTAAATTAGCACTGGACTATACTGTACACTAGAATTTGCATCAAATATATACTTGGTGTTCTTGCCACTAAAGGAAGAAAGGAAGCATAAACAGGAAGTGCCAGTGAAGTGAGCAAAGAGAGGGAGAGTAGAGAATGGGAGATGAAAGGCAGAAGAAATGTGGAGATTAATACCTTAACTTGATTGTAACAATAATTCCACAATGCATATGTACTGCAAAATTTATATAATCAATCTGATTTTTCAATTGTGCCCCAATAAAGACAAATTTTGAAAATTATAATCATAACAAAATGTTATATAAATGACAGCAGAATGTGATCTCATCAACACTCAAGAAAGCTTTCTTTCGTAAACTACCCTCAGTTCAAACATTATTTGAAGACCACTTGCTGAGTACTCTTTAACAATATTTATTCTTCATTTAAACCTTACATGTCACTTTACACTACAGCTTTTAAAACACCACTTTCCTTGTGTATCTTGCTGCACATTTTTTTTTTTGGTTTTT
>NC_022009.1:750091-755688 GCF_000317375.1 Microtus ochrogaster | reverse complement strand
CTGTAGACCAGGCTGGTCTCGAACTCACAGAGATCCGCCTGCCTCTGCCTCCCGAGTGCTGGGATTAAAGGCGTGCGCCACCACCGCCCGGCTGCCGCACATTTCTTTGGGGAAAGTTACTTCCCAACCACATTTGTGCTGAACTCAGTTAGGTCTTTTAGGTCTTTTCAAATATCAGAAGATGTGTTTTGCTTTATTTGAGCTGACAGGCTTTGTGTTAATATTTAAAGTCTTAGGTTTGTGATGTATCACAAATATTAAAGCTATTTTATTTCACTTACTACAGACTTGAAAGCTCAGTGATGAGGAATTGCTTGTTTTGTGCAGGATGTTATAGTGATATCTACAGTGGCTTAAATTTCAGCACAACATCACTCAGTTTTCTAATATTAGAACTTTTACTATTAAAAATGACAGGTAAAAATTGTCTTTGAAACAAATTCTAGCTGGTAATGACATGTCAAAACAAATTTATGATTGCTAAAGTGAGCGGTAATCACACATATATAATTTATTTTGTTTTTCAAACATCGAAACAATAGTATAAATTAATAGCTAATGTCTATCACTGTGACAGAACGGAAAATAATTACCTGAAAAGCAATGGAGTAAATATTAAGAATGTCAGTGGCAGACAAAATTCCCATAAACAGGGACTAAATCCAAATGATTTATGTGTTTATCATGTTACCCATTTGGTGTATATACTCTTGGAAATGTGAGTCTATAACAAACCGTAGAAGATCCAGGTTCCCAGGTCACACAAAGTGAATCTAGGTCCACGTGTCCAATGCCATATATAGAAACCTAGATAGGATCTCATGTTGAAGAAAAGATCGATACAGGCAAAGTACAAAAATTGTTCATTCTCCAACTTTTAAATGTTTAAATTGTGTGCACAGATCTCTGCTAGTCAACACTGAACATCAAAGCACTAAGGATATCTTCTCAAATATCTTAAAAATTCATGTTATTATAAAGAGCTTTGATAAAAGTGTTTCACATTAAGCTGCCATAATAGTATTAATGCACTTGTTGATGCTTTAGATATTCCCAAAAGCCATTTCTATTTTAATCAAAAGGGACTTTTAAATTCAATAATGTACCTCAGGCAGGCTTCTTAACAACTTGTTATAATTGCAGATAGAGAAAGAAATAGTTACAATATTGTTATACTTTCTTTTGTGCCTGTAAGGGTTTGAGTGTGTTTTCCTATATCAAGCAGCAATTCAAGAGCAAGTTTGGCTCTATACAATTTGAAAAGCTGGTCCCTATATCTGGTACTCCTGGGGTTTTTTATTTTTGTATTTCAACTCTATGTGCAGTTGAGAATGACCTATAACTTCCAACTCTTCTGATTCCATCTCCAAAATGCTCAGATAACAAGTGAGCACACGCTACCTGCTTACTTTATATAGTGCAGTGGATTGATTCCAGGACTTTATGCATATTAGTCAATGTACCAGGTGGGCTATATTCCTAGACCACAAAGAATAGTCTTTAATTAACGAGTACAAATCACACTGAAAAATGTGAGTTTACAGGTTAAATAAGAAGAGCCAAAGAAGCTGGGCGGTGGTGGCGCAAGCCTTTAATACTAGCACTCGGGAGGCAGAGGCAGGTGAATCTCTGTGAGTTTAAAACCAGCCTGGTCTAGAAGAGCTAGTTCCCTGAGAGGCTACAAAGCTACAGAGAAACCCTGGGGGGGGAAAAAGAAGAAGCAAAGAAAGCAAAGATAAGGGACCAAGAATAGAATGAGCTCCTTGTGATAGCAGACACTGAAGAATACAAGTGAAGTTTCAAACTGGAGACAGACACTTATGAAAGCTCATAAAGGAATGTCTTGTTTTGTGCATGAAATCAGAAGCAAAGGTAACTGCTAATCCAACAACTGTGAACCAAATTCTAGGACTGAGCCCTTGCTATAATGCAAGGTTAATTATTAAAGGTAATTATTAAGGAACAAAGAAAATGATGAGATTCTCAGTGTCATTACTCATGCCTATTATCCCCTAATTCAGAATACTGAAGCATCAGTGTGACACTAAGTGAAGAACAGTTTGGGTGGGGACAGCAATTTGGAGAGGTCTGTATTCTTCATACCTCATATAGAGTTGTTCTTCTCGTGAAGGTGTAAGTAAGTTTTCTAGTTGAGGGTATCAGGAGTGAGTAAAGATCGTGGAATCCTGCCATGGAGAAAAGTGAAAAGTATAGTTGTACAACTGCATCAGAACTGGAATAATGGATTCATGGCAGTCAGTAAATGATGGAAGGGAAATAATAATGGAGAATGAGAATCCTACCCTCCATCCTTTAAAGTTTTGTCATGAGCTGTTCAAAGAAATTCACAAAGAATTGTTGTAGAATATGAAAGTTTAAACCAGTAAGGGAAATTAATCAAATATTTGAAGAATGGGATTGTAGTAATGGGAGTGGTGGGGCTGCATCCCCAGCACCCCAGCCGCACCCCGGCCGCCTAGCTATGCCCGGAAATAATTACACGGACACTGTATTCATTTAAGCACTGCTTGGCCCATTTCTAATAATGTGTAGCACCGAGGTGCCTTACCGGGATGATTCTAGCCTACGTCCATCCTGGGTCGGAGCTTCATCGCGTGTGCTTCAGAGAGCAGAGCTCTTGCCTCTGCCCGCAAGAGTGGAGCATCGTGTCTCTCTGAGGCGTCTGCCCCCAAGAGGAGAGCTGTCGAGTCTGACCTCACTTCCTCTTCCGCCCAGCATTCTGTTCTGTTTACTCCTCCCACCTATGTTTTAACCTATCAGGGCAAGCAGCTTCTTTATTTAATTAGCCAATGACCTTCCTCCATCATGGGATTAGGGAAAGGACCTTATCTTCTGTCTCACTTTCCTACACCCACTGTACAGAGACGCTGGCATATGCAGCCCAAAGCCTTAGCATTATCTGTGCTCTCAAGAAAAATTACCCAGGAGCCTGAATGATGGTGCACTTCATATGAAGTCACCCATGCTGCCACTTCTACTCCCACTGGCCTTGAAATGTAAATCCTACCGTGTTGGGAAAGCAGGGTAGGAAGGGCAGGTTAGCCAACATGCTGAGAAATAGCTACAGGAGATTGCATATGCTCCCAGTAAAATGCTCCCCCAAATGAAAATGTTGATAACAAAAAAGGAATGGATAGAGGGAAGAAAGAGAGAGAGGGGAGAATGATTGAACAATAGAAAGAAAGAAAGCATCATGTAAAAAGTAAACACTTCTAAACTCTAACAGAATTCTCAGCATAAGGACACTTTAAGAAAATATGCCTAAATTACTTGATGAAATAAATCTTTTCCTCTCCAAGTTTCTTTTTATCATCGCATTTATTCCAGTAATAGAAACTTAAGAAAATGTGCTGAATAATTTACATCAATGTGCCATAAGCTAGAGTCATCTGAGTAGAGGGAACCCCAGTTGAGAAAATGCCTCCATCAAATCGGACTGTAGGCAAATTTGTAGAGTGAAGGCCCAGTGCATTGTGGATGGGCCATTCCTGGGTTCTATAAGAAAGCGAGCTGGCAGGCCACCAGGTCCAAGTCAGTAAGTAGCACCCCTCCATGGCCTCTACATCAGCTCTTGCTTCCAAGTTATTGCCCTGTTTGAGTTCCTATCCTAAGTTCCGTCAGTGATGGACTGTGGATGTAGAATCATAAGTCAAATAAACCTTTTCATCCCCCACTTGCTTTAGGTCATGGTGTCTCTTCATGGGAATGGAATAACAATTAAGACAGTAAGAAAGGAGCCAAGAGCATGTGGTTAGCAAGCTAACAGGTACTAGGAGATAGACAGCTACTATTACTCTTTGTGGACATCGTATTAAAATGATTCATAATGGCATAGCATTATACTCGTAGAATAATGTGTCAGTCAAGTCTCATTGAGAAGTTTCTTTCTGCAGTATATTGTGATTAACACAGAGACACGCAACTGACTATGGTGTGGAATAAATTATTTCTCCACTAAAATGCTTTTGTAGAGGATTTTATCACAGCAATGGGAAAAGAAACAGCCAGTATACCTAGTAATCATTTAACACATGCCAAGAAAGATTAAAAGTTAAATGTTTTATTTAATATATTCTTAATCCTAAATAATCATAAGTGACTAATGCCAATCATACTGTACTGCATAGATAGACCCTGAAGACTACATATATAGGAAATAGTTTCCATTTTCTCTTATAATCTCTTAATAGTTGCCTAAAAGTGATATTTCCAAAATTTTATAACTTAGGTGAGAATGGCATACTTTAGTTGGATAGTAAAGAACATAGTAATAGTAGCAAATCTTTCTTCATACTATGTGCTAACACAGAAACATATTTGATCATAGCTATAACTCTCTGAGAATGGCATTAATACCATCCTTAGAATGGTGGGGCCCATTGAGATAATGCACCTAAATACATCTATGTTTGCTCACACAGCTAATGATCAACAGAGATATAATTTGACTAATGATAGAATTTCAGAATTTTTAAAATTGTCTCTAGTCAAAAGTATTCCTCCTTGAATGAGTTAACATCACTTATAAAAATTCACAGAAGTAAATATAGTTCTCTGATGTATCCCTATACTTATTCTGTGGAGTAAAATAAATTAATTTCAGAAGCTTTATTTTTAGTAATATTTTATTAAATATTTTGATAATTTTATACCATATACGGTTATATTAATCCGTTCTATAACTTTTCCCAGATCGATCCTCTCTACCTTTAACTAACACCCACCCAAATTTGAGCTTTCTTCTTCCTCCTCCTCTTTCTCATGCTCCTCTTCCTCCTTCTCCTTTTAAACCTATCAAGTTCAATTTGCATTGCCTAACCAAACACAACAGCTCACACATTTGAAGAAAATTGTCTCTCATTCCTAACAGTTTAATTTTTACAGGGCTGTGAATGGGATATAATTCACCCATGTCAAGACAAACAAAGCCCTGGATTTGAGGATACCCAGGACAACAAGAACCAGGTGTGACAGCACATGCCTGAAATTTCATAACCTCATATGTAGAATCCAAAAAACCCAAAATTCAAGATCACCTTAGCCTACATAGTGAGTTTGAGAGGAATGCCTGAGATGCAAGAGGGTGTTTAAAAAGAAAACTGCACAACAACAAAAAAGCACAAAAAATTCTCTATTTCACCTTTACATTTTTATTGAAATTACTGATGTGTGTGTGTGTGTGTGTGTGTGTACATGTACCTCTGTACATGTATAATGAGATCAGAATACCATTTGGAAAGAGGGAAGTTTGACAGCAAATTTAAACTTTAGTGAATAAATAAACAAGGGATGTAATAATAAAGATAGCTGCAGTCTGAGACAAATTCTTGACAGCAAACCTGGATATTTCAAGGTCAAAAATAACTGTTTTAGGGCAGTACGTGCACATCATCAAAAAAGAAGAAAAAGTAAGTCAAAAAGTGAGCACAGAACTGTGATGATTTACATCTGCTCATTCCAGAGCTTTGAAAACTGTTTTCTAAAGATAAAGCTGAAAGGCTTTTGGGGAAAATAACATAGACCTGGTATCATTGAGGCAAAGAAGAAAGACAAAAGAAAGAAAGAAAGAAAGAAAG
>NC_022009.1:729027-749991 GCF_000317375.1 Microtus ochrogaster | reverse complement strand
GGAGGGAGGGAGGAAGGAAGGAAGGAAGGAAGGAAGGAAGGAAGGAAGGAAGGAAGGAAGGAAGGAAGGAAGGAAGGAAGATGAGGGGAGAGAGAGAGATAGGCAGACATATCTAAACTTGAAAACACCTGTTCATGATTAAATTTCTATCTTGTTGAGGCAGGGTGTTACTCTGTAACCTAGGCTGACCTCCAACTTCAGTTTCCCTGTGGTCATAGCACAGGTGTTGCCACCATTTCTATCTTTTCTTGTTACCTATTTTCTTATGACCCATTCTCATGCTTTTATCCCATTAGTATAATACCCATGTTCATATGCATTGCTGGGTATATTGTAGCAAAATAGGGAGCAGATCTTGCTTACTTTTTTCTGCTTCCTCCTAAAGGAATCCTCCTCTCTCAGCTCTTTCCTTCCCTTCCATTTTCCCTTCTTTGCCTCCCCTCCCCTGCCTTCCCCTCACCTTCCCTTCCCTTTCCTTTCTCTTCTTAATTCTTCTGCCCCCCTAATTAGTGCAATAGATAGATCAATGGGTTCATGATCTAGTTCCTTTACACCAGCAATTTGAAACCTGTGGGTCCTGACTCCTTTAGAGTAAGATAATGGGTTCATGATCTAGTTCCTTTACACCAGCAATTTGAAACCTGTGGGTCCTGACTCCTTTAGAGTAAGATAATGCTTTCACGGGGGTCACATATCAGATATCCTGCATATCATATATCTACGTTATTTTTTTATAACATTAGTGGAATTATGGTTCTGAAGTAGCAAAGCAAATAATGTTATGGTTGGGATCATCACAACAGGAGGAACTGTATTAAAGCGCCACAGCATTAGGAAGTTTGAGAACCACTGCTTTACAATAAGTAGAAAAAGGGAGATTTGCCACACTAATTACTGAAGAATGTATCAACACATTATTTTGTCATTCTAAAAGGATATAGTTGTGTCCAATTCTAATTTCCTGCTCCTTGCAACTGAAGTATGAAGCTAAACCCATGAATAAGGGAGAAGGGCTTATTGTATTAAGATAACAATGATATTCATTGCAAGTAGACCCTTTAAAGGTTCAACTTCTATTCTGAATGTTCTGGTTCTTTTCAGATATAGATGAGAGCTAATGGACCTACCATGGATTTGGCAACCAACCTGATAAAACTTGCAAGATGAAGAGATAAGGAAGCTTTGAACCCTCTTATTTCTATTTTTGAAATATGATGAGGGAGTTATAATAGACTTAAGCAACGTTGCTGTCTTGTCTGGGAAATCCAGGTTAAGCTATTTACGGAGAGACGATGTTATACTCAGAAGATAAAAGACACAAACAGAAACAAACAGGGGAGCTGCAATGTACACTGATGAAAACTTCAGTTTTAAGTCAAACTTTTGACATAAATTGATCACTGTTAGAAGATAACTAGGCTACAAAGTATACCACATAATAGGTTCTTTTTATATTACTCACCCTTAATAAGAATATGTTCATGAAGTTCTATTTTGTAATTTCGTGGTTTTCTCCTAATATTTATAAAAATACCTATCTTCATGTTCCAGAGCCTTCAGTATTCACAAGAAACTCATGAAGGCACAAGATCCCTTATGTCTGTGCTACTTCTTTCATGTATTCCTATGCTATATTCCTGACTGTGACTAGTTACTGACTTAGCATTTTCAATGCCTTTTCCCCCCTAGTCACATGACATGTTTCCAGTTCTGGAAGATTCCCGTCATGTTCCTATTGGCAGCATGTATAGTATACTTTGCTCTCATTGCTCCTTTAGGACAACTCGTCTTTCTATTTACTTTTGGCTCAGTAGTAGTAAACTAATGGATCCTAAAAATATCTTGGCTATTGATGGGGGTACTTTGCATCAAAGCGTTTTTCCATTTCCAGTGGAATGGCTCCTTTGTTTTCTTCTTTGACTATTATCATAAAATGATCCCCTTGGAGAGAGATTTTGTACATGCTACAATTCAGAGCTTGGTTAATGCTAACACAATAATTTCTCTGTGTAGGGCTTTAAAGGTGGGAAATAGATGGTGAGTTCTCTAAGTGTAACGACAGATTGTTGGCTATTATCCTCAGATGCAGAGGCTTATTATATCTCAACCTGCAGGAATAGGAGTTTCTTCTAGGCAATGAACACAGATTCTGTCCTTGCCTCCTCTGAAGAAAGCACAGAAGTATCTCACACTCTAAATCATCAGAATAATTCTCATACTCCTGAGAAATCTACTGAATGCTGTCATGTAGCCACATAGCTTTCAAGTTCTTAACCCCCTGAAAGAAAATCTGACTTTGCCTATTCCCTGAATTCTAAAATGTCTTTGGGTTAGATTTTGTCACGTTGTGCTAAAGACTAACTGGGAATTGTTGGGGAAATGTAATTTAATATTCTCTGCCACCTACCCAGAAAAAAGAAAACTAAACTTCTTAAGAAGATAAAGAAAACAGTTTTATAACTGATAAGTATTAAACCAAAATATGACACTTGTCATGGGCAAGCTAAGGCAGATTGGTAACTCATTCCTTGGACCAACTATCTGCAAATCACTTAACATGTATTCTCAAGATACACAGTAACTAGACTTCCAGCAAGAGGTCTTGGTAGCTCTGCTGATTACACACAGGTAATCTTAAACTCACCTGGCAATTAAGGAATGTCTGTTTATTAATGGTTTTTGTCCAAAGGAATAGTAAACTTTTCATATCTCTATAAAAGTAACATATTTATTTGTGTGTGTGTGTGTGTGTGTGTGTGTGTGTGTGTGTGCGTGTGTGTGTGTGTGCGCACGCATGTATACATGTATATGAGACCGGGGCACATGTGAGTGTCATGGCATGCTTATAGAGGCCACAACACAGCTAGTGAGAGTCAGTTCTCTCTGCCATATAGAACAGAGAAGATAAAACACAGATCATTATGTTTAGGCATCTTTACCTGATGAGCCATCCCACTGTTCCCCTGGAATTAAATTACTAAATTAAATTACTGTAAGAGACCATCATTACTGATGTTTTTAGTTTCAAAAATGTGGCTCCCCAGTACTTAAGAAAGATTCTCCTGGTATAAAAAGCTTTTTGTTTTTAGCTTTTTAGTTAGTTTAGACTCATCTTAAGGTGTGGAGAAAACAAATTCACAATTAGAAATTTTCTAAAATACAAGAAAAAAACAGAATCCCTTTCACTTCTATACGAGGCCAACCACAGGTTTGCTGACATCAAGAACTTTATTGATCAGATATGGAGAGAGTGAACAACCATGTCTTATTCCTGATCTAAGTGGAATTGTTTTGAAATTTTCTCCATTTAATTTGATGTTAAATATAGCCTTATTGTAAACTGCCATTTCTATGTTGAGGTATATCTTTGTATCTCTGTCTCTCCAAGATTTTTATCATAAAGGTAAGTTGGATTTTGTCAAATGAGATGATCATGCTCCTATTTTTCAGTTAGTTTTAATGGTGGATTACATTGATTGATATTTGTATATTAAACCATCCTTGCACCTCTGGAATAAAGCCTGAAAGTAGAAGAAAATATAAAGAGGCCAGTAATCAACAAAATAGAAGAAAAATATAAGATAAAGTCAGCATAGAAGTTCGTCTAATGTAACATTTCTTAAAAATTTCAAACCTCAGAATCCTATTAAAGTACATTTTATGTGCATATTAGCATACCATATATATAATTTTCATGTGTAAAATTCAAAAGTATGGATATGAATGATACAATGGTCATACCAACTTAAAGTTTTGTTTTAAAGAAGCTGGAACTTCAAAAAAATCGTTTTTCAGAACAAATAAAGCTCATGTGATTTTAATAAATATTTTAAACTCTTCAAGTAATAACAACATATTGTTTTACAAAAGTTCTTTAAGAATTAAAAATAAATAATTATGTAAAATAGCTAAATATATTTTCAACTGTTTAAAGGTTCTTTATGCTCAAATTTTCATCAAGTTTTTAAATTGCCAAATAGAAGTTTATTTTTAATTATAAGTAGAAATGAAAAAGGCCAACAAGGAAGTTTCTCCAATACTTATTTTCTCTTGGTATATAGCAATTAATATATACTTCTTGATTTAAAATCCTTCTATCATCTCAGAGTTCTTGTAGATCTACAGCCTAATTCTGCAGGCTTCCCTATTAAGGTTCTCAATCGACTGATATCAAAATATAAGCTCATCTAGAACACTGACATTTAGATTCCATTTCCAAACTTTGTACAGTTTTTGGGAAAATTGAATTTTCTATACCTATAAGACCGGAGTCACTATTTTTTTTCTGGCCATTAACTCTGATGAAGCTCAGGCTCTTAGAGGCTACCCTCATCCAACCTTGTGGCAATATCACCATATAGCAACTCTCTTCTTCAGCAATAGCAAAAAAAAAAAAAAAAAACAATCTGTCTGTACTTTGTTGTGCGATAGGTTTATGCAAGATAGTATCCCATATCTATGAAATAGAATCTTTTTAGGAAGTCATTCTGTCAAGTTTTTTATCCTGGCTTTTCTCAACAGTAGACACTATGAAGCTTATAGATCTGAGAACTATGAAAGTTGGGGGTCACGACAGAATTCTTTTTGAATAAGATTACCTAAAACCAGAGTTGAAGAATCTGTGCTGTTAGTATGTAAGTAATAATGTATTATTGCATTAGGAATAGGAAAATATGATATAGAAGAAAGCTGAGACAGACGAGAGAGAGAGAGAGGGAGAGAGAGCAATAGTGGACAGACACATATAAGACCTACATTTGGTTTAAAGATGACAACGTAATACAATAAAGAAAAACTGTCACTTTCAATGAAAAACCCTTTGTGAAGTGAAGTTACCTTTAGTGAAAAAGGAAAGACTATATCTTTATGTCTTACAGTCCTCATATCATCCAAAACCACCCAATTGATAGGTAACTTGTTATAAAATTAAAATCATAAAAATTCTAGAAGACAACATATGGAAATATTTTCAAGGCTTTATGTTAAAGAAAATATTTTGGAGAGAAAACCAGTCACCAGTAGAATTAGTCATAATTTAGGATACATTTTGTTATTCAATGTGATGATAAGTAGCAATAAGTATTCATGTATTGCCACTTTTCAGAAGAAAGATGGGAGCTTGCAAAACCTTAAGATAATTTGATCCATATCACTGAAAAAAATAAGATAAAATAAAACCAGCTAAAGAAATATGTTAGAGCTTGCATTACTGTGTGATTCAATTTCCATAAATTATAAAATTAGAAATATATTATTAATTTTTATAGAATTTAGTATGTGTTATGCTCAGTCATGGAGAAAAGGAAATGTGAGGGCTATCTGGGCACTTTATGCGCTGAAAGGACTCGTTCATGGGTCCATGTATTTATGCCACTATTGAAAATTGACTTAACTATGTTTTTGCGATATGAAGTAGCAGTGTATGCTGCCTTTCAATTTTTCTATAGTAATGTTCAAGTTTGTAAGTTATTTGACTCCACTTTTGATATCACAGTCTTTCATAATCATGCTAAGCAATACTTAAAATAATTTACCTGCTAATGCATTTTTTTTGTGCATTAACTAGTGAAATCAAGCCTTACAGAGTAATAGGCAGACATAACAAAGATTAGACATAGTCTAGTGATTACATTATGTGACTCCAAGTTAGCTTTAGGCTGTCATTTGGGGAAGCTTCTTATTAGCCTAAACTTAACTTTGACAGCAATTTCAAGCAATTTGCTGAAAGTTTTACCCAAAATGTACCATACATGTAGCCTCACAGGTTATTATAATACATTAAGTATATTCCTTTTCCCCAAGATGAAAACAGTATACACTTGAAGAAATTTACCATGTCAAATTGTGTAATTCTTTATAGCTTTAACATTACATACATGCAAATTTAATTTAAATTGAATTTTAAATGAAAGTTAGGTTTAAGATTTTATAATTCTGATTTACTTTGTCCATCAGACAAGCACATCTCTAATTAAGGTGGATATCTCTTGGTTTTGCAGCAAATAACCCTGTAGTAATTCAAAAATGCCTTATAACATTGTAGAAGGATTAGTTTTTAGTATACTATAGCCTGGCAACAAACTATAAGAAGCCTTCTTGTATCCATAGAAAAGAATGAAAAAGTGAATGAGGAACTGGTAGAGGAGAACTTGGGGGAGGAATTGGGAAGAGGGAAGGGAGGGGAAATTTTGGTTGGGTTATAAAAATGAGAAAATAAATAAACAAAATAAAAAGAGAAAAAAGAAGAATGTTAGGATTGAGTGGGTAGCTCATGATAGAATGCTTACCTAATGTATACAGGACCCTGTGTTTTATTGACAGTACTACCAAAAAGAGGTGGTAGAGATCTTTAAGATGTTCTCACATCTTTCTTGAGTAAAAATGTTAAGTCAAAGATAAATGAAAAAATTATAAGGTAAAAAACGGAAATAGGAACCAAGGGAGGAGGTTCAATTATCTTCAGGGGTGTGGCCATGTTCATTAATATAGCACTAACTGGATTCAGTGAATAATACAAAACAACAGAACAAAATAACAACAAAACAACAGTAAGGTGTGGAGAGAACACATGGGAAGGGCAAGAGGAAGAGCTTGCAAGCAGATTTGACCAAGATACATTTTTTGTGTACATGAATTGTTAAAGAACTTAGGTAATATTATATCCTTCTGGAGTCTTTGATGCAGTTGAAGAATAGATAGATAGTTAAGTTGTTTCCCTTTGTTATGATAAAGATAAAATAGATATAAATATTGTAATTTTTACTTGAAAACTGTTTTGTTATATGTAATTTTGCTATGTTAAAGTTAAAGCCTTCCTTTTTTTTGTTTAAACAGAAAAAGGAAAAGTGATGTGGGAGTGTCATATATCAATCTGTTGATTTCATTGGTTAAGCAATAAAGAAACTGCTTGGCCCTGATAGGTTAAAACATAGGTGGGAGGTGTAAACGGAACAGAATGTTGGGAGGAAGAGGAAGTGAGCTCAGACTCAACAGCTCTGCTCTCTGGAGCAGACGCCATGTTCCCCTCTCCAGAGCAGACACACGCAATTCAGCTCCCATCCAGGATGGACATAGGCTAGAATCTTTCCAGTAAGCAAACCTTGGGGTGCTACATACATGATTGGAAATGGGCTAGTCCAGGTGCGAGAGTTAGCCTGTAAGGGCTAGAGTTAATGGGCCAAGCAGTGTTTAAAAGAATACAGTTTCCGTGTAATTATTTCGGGGCATAAGCTAGCCAGGCGGCTGGGGGCTGGGGACACAGCCCCGTCGCTCCTATTACAACAGAATGGTAAAAAAAAAAAGTAACAAATGCCAAACTGTATCAATGTAAACAGTTTAACACCGTTCTATCCATTTTAATTACATTTGCATACTTATACATTTTGTGAGTTTTGTTTTAATGTTATTATTACTTTGCTTAATAAGTGTGATTAAAGATACACAAGACTGTTTCTGTAAATACAGTCTAAAAGAAATGTCTGTAAACTTTGTCAGACATTATTCGTCCATTGTTATAAACCACATTTAAAATGTTATTTATACTTTTATTTGAGTTTTATCTAAAATATAACATGGCTTCTTATTTAATTGTTAAGCATATATTGTTCTCAAATAGTTCAGTGTTAAAGATTTTCTGCAAAAAAAATTGAAACTTTGGTTTCATTATTTCTTATCTTCCAATATTATGTAAGATTTGTATTTATTAATTTGTGTAGACTTTAGACTTTTTACTTACTTTTTCTCTTTTATATAAAACTCTGATCTGGGCGGTGGTGGCGCATGCCCTTAATCCCAGCTCTCGGGAGGCAGAGACAGGTGGATCTCTGGCAGTTCAAGGCCAGCCTGGTCTACAAGAGCTAGTTCCAGGACTGGCACCAAAGCTACAGAGAAACTCTGTCTCAAAAAACCAAAAAATTAAAATAAAATAAAATAAAATAAAACTCTGCTACTAATTTTGTTTTCCTGCATTGATTTTGACTTAGGAAGGTAGTAAACTTTATGGAAGTATTCCCCTACAAATACCTATGATTGTTAGAGACAGAATTGGACAAACTTTTGTTTAAAACACATACCTTTCTACCCATGATGTTTGCAGATAATGTGTAGTGTGTGGGTTAATTGTTCGTCCCGGCCCCCCCCAGAACTGAAATAATCACATAAAAACTATATTAATTAAATAATTCTTGGTCCATTAGCTCTAGCTTCTTATTGGGTAACCGTTATATATTAATTTAACCCATTTCTATTCATCTGTGTATTGCCATGTGGCAGTGGCTTACCAGGTAAAGTTCTGGTGTCCATCTCCAGCAGGGCTCCATGGTTTCTCCTTGACTCTGCCCTTCTTTCTCTCAGAATTCAGCTTGGTTTTCCCTGCCTAACAAAGTTGTGCCCTGATATAGGTCCAAAGCAGTTTCTTTATTCATTAGTGGTTGTCACAGCATAGAGAGGGAAATCACATATAACCTCCCATTTTCTGCTTAAATAAAAAAGGAAGGTTTCAACTTTAACATAGTGAAATTACATATAACAATGGGTAAATAAAATGTGATATATTTGCACAATGAACTGTTACTCAGATGTTTGAAATAAATGGCATCAAAAAAGTTGCAGGAAATGAGTGGAACTAGAAAAAAAATCATCCCAAATCTAGTAACCCAAATGACAAACTGCTATGCACCACACCCCCGTGTCTGCGCTCTGTGCCCTAGATCCCAGTTCGGGAGCTTCTGGCAAGGGGCTGGAGGTTGAGAATACAGATGCAGAGACAGACCGACAGGCAGACCTTTTAACACTGATACCAAAGCACCCAGAAAACTCCTTTATTGTGTTCAGGGGCAGATTATATAGCGATAGCCACACCCTAGCCAAACCCACCAGAAACCACTCTCCTGCCATCAGGAACTCCTGGAGGTCTCATGCTCAGAGCAGCTGTAGGCACTCAGATCAGGAGAAAACAAGTTGTTTACAAGATATTCAGAATCTGGGGTTTCAATGCTCCCCCAAAAAAACATGATACATACTCACTTATAAGTGTATATTAGCTAATAAGTAATAATAATACTGCTAAAAGCCACAGACCCAGAGAGACTAAGTAGAAAGTAAGGCTCTAAGGGGTACACATTGATCTCCTTGGGAAGGGGAAATAAACTCTTCTTTTCGCAGGTGGACTGGGAGTATGTGAGAATGGAACATGAGGAATTAGGTGGAGGTAGGGATGGAGGAAGAGAGAACATGGAGAGATGACTGGAATTGGGGACATTTGGGGGAGCTGTTTGGAAATGTTTAGTAGAAACTCCCAGGACCCACAAGGTAACCCTAGTAAGGACCCCTCGTAATGGAGGAGAAAATATGAACCTAGTCTGGATATATTCTGCAGGTAGGCAATTTCTGGTGGTGGAACTGGGATACCAATCCAGCAACAAAATCTGTTACCTAAAATCTATCCTGCCTGCAAGATGTGTGGAGGCAATGGAGGCATACAACTTGTGGGGGATGCCAAGCAATGACTGGTTTAACTTGAGTCCCATGCCATCAAAGGACACTCTGGTCCAATGCTGCCTGGAACTGATCAGGAACTGGCAACTGCATAGTTCAGAGACTTCAGAAAAATAATCAATATACAGATTCCTAATGATATGCACCTATACTCATAGATCAACACCTAGCCCAATAGCCTCAGAGAGGCTTCCTCTAGCAGATGATGGGAGCAGATGCAGTGACCCACAGCCAAACATTAGATGGAGAGATAGCCCAAATTCTGGATCTTCATCCATACCTTCTTTTGGAGGTCAGGGGACCCTATGGAAAAAGAAGAGGAAGAACTGTAAGTCCCAGAGTAATCAAGAATATCAAGAGATCATTACAGACAGAATTAGCTAAGCAGAGCTTATAGGGGTTTATAGAAATTTAAGTGACAATCACGGAGGCTGCATGGGTCAGTACTAGGTCCTCTGCAAATCTGTTATGTTTGTTAGCTTAGTGTTTTTGTTGGATCCATAACAGTGGGAGTAGGGATGTCTCTGACTCTTTCACCTGCTCTTGGAAACCTTTTCCTCCTACTGATTTGTCTTATCCAGACCTGATATGGGAGCTTGTGCCCGGTCTTATTGTAACTTGTTATGCTGTGTTCAGTTAATACCTCTGGGAGGCCTGCTCTTTTCTGAAGGGAAATGAAGAAGTGGATCTGGAGGTGGGCGAGATGGAAAGAAGCTATTAGGAGTGGAGGGGGACAAAACCTGATCAGAGTATATTGTATGAGAGAATAAAAAAAGAAACATTTTTTTCTGTTTTTTTAAAAGCAATTACCTCTTATTTTTCTGTCGTCTTGGGAGAGATATTTATATCACTGAAATTTGGGGGATTTTTATTTCTAATTATGACCTTAAAACTACACCATCTTCTCTGAAATACAAAGGGAATGATCTAAGCAATTTGAACATGAGGAAGTTTTCAGGGGATGCAATTTCCTAGTTCTGTTTGACAGCTGCCAGTGTCAAGGTGAGCAGTAGGGATCACATCACAAAATGCTGGTGTAAACCAAAACATAATAAGACATGAATATTTGGTTAAGAAATTGCATTTATTTCTAATGTGATCTTATTGGTCATAGAAAGCATATTATCAGATTTTAAAATAAGGGATATTTTTACCAATAGGTAGAACGCATTGATAGCACAATCACCCTTGTGATTTCCCATGCTGGATATACTACTGGTTTATATCAAAAACAAACAAACAAATTCTTATGGGCTTAGCAACAATAAATTTCTGAATGGTGAGAAAGACACCTTAAAATTTAAACTGTAAAGGCATTAACTGATTTTAAAATCCAAGTAAGTATATAAACAACATCTCCAAAATGCCAGCCTCAGTAATGATGGTGAAAAAAATAGTTGTGCCATGGACGGGAGGGTAACTCCTGAAAGAAAAAAAGGTCTAAATCTAACGAGCACTGTGTTTCTATTAAGAACAGGACTTTAAAAGAGTTGCTTAGATCATGAATGGACCGACAGCATCATCTTGCGAATAATCTGTCAGAGCGTTCTCCTTATAAAAGGATGAGCTCTGCCTGATTTTTCTCACTTGTTCTCCCACGGGGGGATACAAACACAACCTAGTGAAAAATTAGTGCCCTGCTGTTGGACCTCAGAGACTCTAGAACCATGAGCCAAATACACTTTTGCCGCTAATTTCCCTAATCTGGATTCTCCCATAGTTACTGCAATCACACTGGGAGAAAATTGGAGCCTCACCAGGAAGTGTGGCTGTGTGGTAGCAAATACCTAACATGGAACTAGCTTCAGAACTGAGCAAAAAGCAGCAGCCCTAAGAAATATGAGACGAAGCCTTGACTGCCATAAGTGAGTGGAGAAATAGGGATAACTTATCAAGAAAGTTTGGAAAAGAGAGCTGTCTGAAATAGATGAACTTTTGGCATGTTGCATAAGTATTTGTGGCCAGAATGTTTAAAGAAATGTGGAGAGTAAAGATTGTCCTGATGAGCTACCGGAAGGAAACAAAGACCATTTTCAGAACTGGAACAAAGCCACCCTTTGCTTAGAACTGCAAAGAACTTGGCAGAATTTCATGAGCATCCCAAGACTTTATAGAATACAGAACTTAAAAGCAAATTAGGAAGCTGGGTGGGAGAGGCACACACCTTTAATCCCAGCACTCAATCTCTGTGGGTTCAAGACCAGGCCAATGTGAAAAAAAAAAAAAAGGCAGCAAATAGCACTATCTTTGGTAAGTAACCACCAAGCACAGAAGCAATACTCCCTAGTGTGATACTCTTAACTACATGCATTGAGATATGAGAGATATAGTGTTTTAATAGCTATGCCCCCATAAACTCCTGTATTTGAATGCTTGGTTCACAGGGACTGTCACTATTAGGAGGTGTAGCCTTTTTGAAGTAGTTGAGACCTTATTGGAGGAAGTGTATCACTGTGGAGGTGAGTTTTGATGTCTCCTATATGCTCAAGTTACATCTAGTGTGGTGCACAGTGTTCACTAATGCTGCCTGAGAAATCAAGATGTAGCACTCTCAGGTCCTTCTCCAGGATCATATTTGTCTGCTTGCTGTCATGATGATACCATTGATGATAATGGACTAAACCTCTGAAGATGTAAGGCAGCCCCAAATAAATGTTTTTCTCTGCAACAGTTGCCATGGTCATGAAGTCTCTTTCAAGGCAATAAAGGCCTATGATAAGAAAGAAGAAATGACAAGATGAATTTGGAATTAAAAGGGAAAATGCTTACTATAGACATATAAAATGTTATGAGAAGAATAAAAGGGTATGGCCAAGTGATCCTATACAGCTACTTCGGTAGATGGAACGGTGTTAGCTGCTATTGATTTACAAAGGTTGTACTTTCTCTTTATAAGTATTGTTTTGTTTAGTCTGCATAACCAAGTTTTGCTGATCTTCTTCCTTCTTCCAAGTCTGAGGAGGCTTCATCTGCTATCAGAGACTTGGAGAAATAATAGACCAGGAAAATCAGAAAGTTGTCATGCCAGGACTACCAATGTTGCTTGCTTTTTGAAGTCAATCTATGTTTCTTGGCTTAAGAGGTTTCAATCGAGACTTGAAGTCTTCTCAAGATTTCATGTGTTCATCTTGCAGATTCAGTGAGGGCAATGAGAGCCGCTGAGGCAGGATTCTGTCACCTAAAATTCAAAGATGTTTTGAGATACTTTAGGATACAGTCAGAGGCTTATCACAGGGACTGAGTCAGCTCAGAGAGAATACATTATTAGGAAAATACAGAATAGAAATATGGTCTCAGAGGTGGAAAGGCCACAGAAGCCCCACCAGGCCAATGTCTACCTTGAGAAGTCAGACCTGTAAAACACAGGTACTGGCCTGGGTGAAGTGCAAGTGTGATATTCCAACCCATTTAAGAAGCTAGGTGTACCAGGCCTAATGAAGCTGTTATAGTGCCATTAAAATCAAATTAAGGGAAAAGTATTGCCTCCTACCCTAAGGAATGAATTATACTTTTACTTTGAGACAGGAAATTGTCTCTTCCTTAAGAGTTAATCTATTTGTGCAGGGTCAATATTCTCAATAAAGGATCATTCATCAGGAAGAAAGGACCGGACCTAGAAAGTGGGTTTATCTTAAGCCATTCGGAAGAGATGAGTAGAATTCTTATCCCTTTAGTGAGATAATGTACCTTTTCTTCCCAGAATTCCTGAACCCGAGATCAGTCGCTAAGAACTTCCATGAGGAAAGAGAAAACTATTCCCTTTTATCTCTTTAGCATCTCACTTTTGGATGCTTCCTGGCGCCTGGCTGTGCTTGCTCTGGTACCTTGGGCTTGCTTATTGCTTCTCTAAAGCTCCCCTCTCTGCCTTATGGCCGTTTGTCTGTCATGTGGCTAGTTGGCTTCTAAATTCTTAACTCAAATTGCATACTTCCCATTCTCCCCACCCCCTCTCCTTTCTCTTTACCTCTTCTAACTGCTGAAGATTATAGCCTGCCTATTTTGGACTCTTTAAACTCTTGTTAGATTAGCATCAAGTATCTGTTTGGATTCATTCTTAAATTTTTTGTTCCTAAAACTAAGAATGTCAGCAGTTCCTAGGGCCTTTATTACCCCAGCAAAAAAGTCATAGGAGTGAGTCAGGATGCAATAGGCTATGAATGCCCTTTTCTATCTCAGTCAGTGTCCAGAAAGCAGAACTTGAACTGAATAAAAATTATTCTCCATCTTTAAAGGTCTGTGTGGTTTCTAAGTTGAGCCTTAACTTGGGGTCTGTTTTCCTGTTCTTTTTTTTTTTTTTTTCTGCTGTACCATCTTGGAACAGACTTGCTTATCCTATATCTGCTTCACCACCACGTTTTGGAAATAGCTTGTTTAAATCTATAGATTCACAACTGAAGGAAATTTGCCTCAGAGTGAAATGTTATTTGATTCACATCCATATCTGATTGAAATCTGTCTTTGAATTTGGGGCTCTATAGTTGATGCTGGACTTATTCAAATCTGGAGCTACTGAAAGGGAATGAATATAGTTTTATGCAAAGAAGAAGTGCATGCTGGAAAAAGGAAGCATAGAATACTATGGGGTGAATGTTCTCTCCAAAACTTCTGCTGAAATTTAATGCTGTTATACTTGTATTATGAAGAAATGTCTTTAAGAGGTGATTAAAGGCAAAACTCTTATGGGTAGGTCAATGTCGTTACCACGAGGAAGGATTAATACTGACAGAAGTGTGTTTTCCAATCAGAAAATTACTCTAGCCTTTGTTTCCCATCCTTTTCTTTTCTGTCTCCTCTCTGTTACACCTCCCTCTCCCCTATTCTTTTCCCTTGTTTCTCTCATGTTCATAGGGAGTCCTTTTCTCATATGATAAGGCGGCAAGGAGCCATTATCATGCATTTTTGTCTTGCCAGCTTTCCCCTATGAACAAATATATTTACTGCTTCCAGTATAAGGTACAACTGAGGAAAGAACATTAGCAGAGGAAGTAATGAGATAAAAGAGTTAAGGCTATAAGTATTTTCTCAAATGCTCTGTTCATATTGGGTCCATTCTTTAAATGTCAAATAGGGAGCAGACATAATTCTTAGTAGTAATTGCTCAGAAATGAACTTAATAGCAAAGATAAGAAATTAAGAGCTGCAGAAACATAAAAGTGAATTATAAATACAAAAAATGCCATTATTCTAAGCAATTCCATAGAGAAATGCCATCTAATAACCAAGAAAAATAAAGTTAGCATCAAGCAATGCTATAGTAGAACATTTGCTTAAAATATTAGCCACTCTTTCTTTGGCAGATGCTGCTCATTCATTTCCCGCTGCCAATACCCAAAATAATGACACAGAAACTGTATTATTATAACACTGACTGACTTATTGGCTCACAATTCTTATTGGCTAGCTCTCATATCTTAAATTAACCAATTTCTCTTAATATGTATAATACCAAGTGGTTATGGCCTGTCAGTAAGTTTCTACCCAGCATCTTTATGGTAAAGCAACTACATGGTTTTCACAGCATACAGGGTGGAATGTCTAAATGAAAAGAAAGATTTAAACTTAGCATAGCAAGATTACATACAGGTTTGCAATGCAAAAGAAACATTAGACTAGCCAAGCATACAAACATTCTACAGAAAATGAAATCCAGATTTCCTCTTCTAAGAGAAAAGATAGAATGGTAAAATGAGTCCAGTGGAGTTACATAGAAATTAGAGATATCAAAACAAATGTGTATTTTTGTTAAACTAGATAGACAGATAAGGAAGTGAATAAGATATCTCTTTTGCATGAGTAAGAATGCATGCACGTATTTGTTTGTTTTTGGGCTTTTTGTTTTATATCTTTCTACTGAGAGAACATAGAAGTATGATTCCCTAGTAAATGAAAGTCCACTAAATGCTTAGACCTTTGTAATTATATGGTTTGTGTGCATATATGCAAATATATTGTTAATATAAAATAAACATGGAACCAGTTCAATTTTCTCTGAAGTTTTTATGGTCATCCACATAAACTTTATCTATCTACAATTGACCTAACTATGAGGTGCCCCATTTTATTGCCTGCATCTAATCTTTCTATCCATGTTTATCTAGACATAGATAAGATACTCACACTGTAACTTTCCATACCTTCTACTTCTTATGCTCATGTTGGTAAGATAAATAGTAACTAGGACAAAAAAGAAAATACATGTTCATGTTGTTCTCATTGCAAGCACAAAAGGGACACTGAATCATGGGCCAGGAAACAAAATGGTTAGGCAAGGAGAAAGGTGTGTCATCCCCCTCTAAAAAAATATGACTAAATACAAGCTTCCCTTAATTCATGATTAAATGGGTGAATATGAGTACTTTAAACAAGGTATAACCCATCAAAAAACTCCCCAAGGTTTGACATATTGAATAAATACCAAAGAAATCACTGTAACCAGATAATAAAGAAGAGAAGATGATGGGGCTGTGATAAAATCTAAGAGTCTGGTAGTACCTGCCTTTAGTCTCAGCACTTGGCAGGCAGAGGCATGTGGATAGCTTTGAGTCTGAGGTTAAGTTTGTAAGAAATTAAGAATCTATATATTATTTTTATAATTATAGCAAAGACTCAATCAGGAAATAAATTTCACAATTTAGTAGAGATATATAGAGAAACATATTTATTCCTACCTACCCCAAACTAGAATAACCTTTTTCACTTGCAGAGATATTTTCCTTTGGGGTATTTAATTTCGAGTTTCAAGTATCAGAGCTGAATAGAGGCATATAAAACACTTTCCAATTTGTTTTATATAGCAATTAATTCCTTACCCTGCCTCCAAACCAAGCCTAGAGCTTTCTTTCTCCATAATTTTTATGTACACAAAATTAATATTTTTCTGGAAAGTGGGCATACCTACTGAATATAAATATCATCTGGCTTCAGAAAAATCCATGCTATTGTCGATGACATAATATAATGATAATGTGTCAAACACTTAATTTAATAGAGAATAAAGATACACTAGTCTTCTCAGAAAGCTCTTGATTGTACCTTCCTTCTCAGAACTGTTGGAATGTTCTTTAACCCTTCAATAGAATATCCTTGGTTGCTGCTTCTTTAATAATGCCATCATTGTTTGTAGTTCTCCAAAATACCTATTAGTTTACAAATAAGTGTTTTCAGTTGGGTTTTTAATACTTTTACCTTTCTTCTTGAGCTGATGTTAGCAAGGTTAGGCAAAATGGTTTTCTGTTTCTTTTCTCTATTATATCATTACTAAATTGACTGTCTCTTGGCTTCAAGAATGATTTCAGAAATATGACCATAAAACAGTGACTTCTCATTACACCTGGAAGCTACAGGAGTACAGTATTTATAATCTCATTATCTCAGTGGATAGTTGTAGCAGTGTGTATGTGCTCATTATCTCTACTGGGGATTGTAATGATATATATAGTCTCATTTTCTGTGCTATGGACTTGCAGGGTTACATTTAAATTGAGTGTTCTAGGCTTTAAGTAAAATAAGGTGGGTGGGTTACTGGTTGAAAGTGCACCTAGAATTTTTTCCTCATTAGTGTTTCCATTTTTTACATATATTTAATATTTACTTCTCACATTTCTACAATTACAAAATTCTAGTAATGTGGGCAAATAAGAAAACAGAATGAATAGAAATACTAAAGAAATTTAAGTTAATACAAAGCAAACCCTCATTAAATGGGCAAACTACTGATCTTTTATTCCATCCTTAGGATTGTCCTTTGTTTGAAAAATAGATGAGATAATGTTATATGAAAAACAAAAAGTATTTTAGTTTTTTATTTTATGCTTCTGTGTCCGATATTCCATTATGACCAATACCTGGGAGAAGCAGTTTAAAGAATAAGGGGTTGATTTTCACATATACATCCAGGGTTTCAGTGAAGCCATGTTTGCTCCCATTCTTTTGGTTGTGTAACAAATTGAGAATCATGGAAGAATGGGAATAGTGGGCTAGAACTGCTTTCTGTGTGATGATTTCTGTGAGGAAGCAGAGAGAGGAATGGACCAGGTACACCGCTTACAAGCATGCCTCTAGTAGCCTGCTTCTTCCACAAAGGCTCTCTCTGTTGCTTACTACCATTTTACAACAATGCCCTCTTTATCAGTCATCAAATCAACTGATGACATCATGGGGATCAGCTCTTCCATGTGTAAGGCTTTATTGTCTGCCTCATTTCCAAACCAAAACAAGCCTCATTTTATTATAATACATAGCTAAAATATGATTTAACTTTAAGCATGTTTATAAATATAATGTTGTACAATCTTATAGTAGTTGTTGGATGGTCCTATAAAAGAAGAATAGAAAGATGAATAAAAGCAGTGGTCTGTCCGCAAAGAAAGATGACACAATTCACTATCGTGTGGTTCATTAAATAAAATGGCCTCAATACCATTATGATCTTCAAGATGAGAAGGAGAGGATTAGACAAAAACAATGCAATAAATGAAAATCTAAATTTGATTGGTCCTTAAAGGAAAATGGAGACTTTTCTTAATGCCCAGAAAAGAGCTTTATTAAGAGTGGGAATAAAGCTGCTGTGGATACTAGTGAGCAAGTGTCCTTGTGGTGGGGTGGAGCATCCTTTAGGTCTATTCTCTCAAGTTATATTGCTGGGTCTTGAAGTAAATTGTTTCTCAATTTCCTGAGAAACCACCATATTGATTTTCAAAGAGTCTATACAAGTTGGCACTCCCACCAGAAATGGAGGAGTGTTCCCTTTGATCCACATCCTTAACACCATGAGCTATCACTTGTGTTATTCATCTTAGCCATTTTCACAGGTACGAGATGGAACCTCAGAGTCATTCTGATTGATGCTTAAGGATGTCAAGCATTTTTTAAGTGTTTTGGGGCCATCTGAGTTTCCTTTGTTGAGAATTTTCTGTTTAGATCTATATTGCACTTTTAATTGGATTATTTGGTTTGTTAATGTGTAGTTTCTTGAGTTCTTTATGTATTTTGGATAATAGCCCTCGTCAGTCAGATGTGAACTTGCTAAGAATGTTTTCCTAATCTATGGACTGTGTTTTGTTCTATTGATAGTGTCTGTCTTGCTTAGAGTTTCTATTTCTGTTAGAAGAAAAAAACATTTAATTGGGTTGTTTTACCTTTCCATACATTGATCCATTATCACCCTGGTTTGAGATGCTGGCATTCAGGCAGACATGGTGCTGGAGAAATAACTTGGTGTCCTATATCTTGATTTTCAGCCAACAAAAAGTAGTCTGAGACAGTGGCTGTAACTTGAGCATAGATGAGACTTCAGAGCCCATCTCCAGAGCGACAGACTTCCTCTAACAAGGCCACACCAACTCCAACAGAACCATACCTCCTAATAGTGCCACTCTCTTTGGGGGCCATTTTCTTTCAAGCCACCACAGTGTCCTATGACTTGCAGATGCTTCTCAGTTTCACAAGTTCTCATTTATTAACTGTTGATCTTACTTCCTGCATTATTGGTGTTCTGTTCAAGAGAAGGTGTCTCTTGTGTCACTTCTTTCAAAATTATTTCCCACTTTCTCTTCTATCAGGTTCAGTGTGTCTGGTTGTATGTTGAAGTCTTTGGTTCATTTGGACTTGAGTTTTATGCAGAGTGACAGATAAAGATATTTTTGTATTCTTCTACATGCATGCAGTTAGCCCAGCACCATTTGCCGAATATCCTTTCTTTTTTCATGTATATTTCTGGCTTCATAAAAATTCAAGTGTCCATAGGTGAAGATTTACTATACAGAAACTGGAAGCAACCTAAATGTCCCTCAACTGAAGAATGGGTAAAGAAAATGTGCTATATTTAAACAATGTAGTGTATTCAGCTGTCAAAAACAATGACATCATGAAATTTGCAGGAAAATGGATGAAAATTGAAAAAAAAATATCATCCCAAGTGATACAACCCTTTTCCAGAAAGACAAACATGCTATGTACTCACTTAGAAGTGGAAATTTGGTATAAGTAAAAGTTAATCATCTTATTGCCTACAGATCCAAAGAGGTTAAACAACAAGGTGGGCTTAAGGGAGGACACAAGAATCTCTCTGGGTTGGGGAAATATTATAGATTTTTGCAGGTGAACAGGGGGTGGGCAGGGTTAGGAACAGGATAAAATTGGGAGGCATTTTTGTGGCTGAGGAGGAAACCTAGGAAAATGGTAGCTTACTAAATACTCCTACTAATGTGGTACATGGATCCTGAACCAGTCATCTTTTGTAACCAGGCAATGCCTCAAGTGGAGAGATAGGGACACTAACCTAGCCACAAAGCCTTTGACCTACAGTTTACCCAGTCTGCAGACTGTTCTGGGACTGGAGCCCAGCAGAATCCTCATCAAAGAGACCAGATAAACTTCACCCAGCAGCTATTGGGAGCAGATGCAAAGTCCTGCAGCCAAACATTAGGTGGAGTTCAGGGAGTTCTATGTAAAAAGATAAAGAAGAACCTGAGGTACCAGAGGTGTCAGGGACACCAAGACAACATGGCCCACAGAATCAGTTGACCTGCACTCATGAGGTTCTCAGAGATCAGGGAGCCTGTATGACTCTGACATAGGTCCTCTGAATATATGTTATGTTTTTGATGTTCTTGTGGAATTCCTAAAACTGGGAGAGGGGTGGTTGATGACTCTTTTGCCTATGTAAGGGACTCTCCTTTTCCTAGTGGGTTGCCTTGTTCAGCCTTGATGTGGCGGTATGCACCTGGTCTTATTGTAGTCTTCATGATATGTTGGTTTGACGTCCCTGGGAGTCCTGTTCTTAAGAGGAGTCAAAATGGACATAGATCTGGGGGATTAGGGATGGGGGGGCTTTGGAGAAGGGGAGGGAGAGGAGATGGTCATAGGGATGTAAAAAGAAAAAATATAAAATGGAACATAAAAAAGAGTGAGAATGAAAGAAAAGTGAGTGGAGGGAAAAAGATAACTGCTCTGAGAAGAATGACCTTTAACCTTATGCGACACCTTAAAATGAATCAGATTTTGCTACTTCTTATTGTGGTTTGGAGTTTAATAATCTATTGCTTACTTCTGTTTGAACTTCATTTCTTTCTTTAGAATTTATTTTCTTTCTTCTAAATAAGTGTTTTAGAGGATGTCTTCTGGACATAGTACCTGCCCAGCCTATATTTAATAGAAATATGTTAATTTCACCTTGAATCTTGAAAGACAGTTTTATTAAGCATACATTTCTGTGTTGATGGTTATTTTGTCTTTGAAAATGTATTATTTTTAAAGGCGCTTGGCCTTTGTCATCAAGACGGTTTTTGCTGCTAATACATTTGTTTTCTGTCAAGTTAATTTGTAGGCAGTATATTTCTCACTGTTTTTTTATTTTTATTTTTTGGTTTTTTTTTTCAAGACAGGGTTTCTCTGTGGTTTTGGAGCCTGTCCTGGAACTAGCTCTTGTAGACCAGGCTGGTCTCGAACTCACAGAGATCCACCTGCCTC
>NC_022009.1:721996-728586 GCF_000317375.1 Microtus ochrogaster | reverse complement strand
CAGACTAGGGTAAATTTCTAGCTCCTTTTCAAGAGATGCATTTGACAGTGTGTGTGTGTGTGTGTGTGTGTGTGTGAATGTGTGTGTATCTACCTATGAAGGCCAAACAGAGTGTTGTATATTTTGGAACTTGAGTTTTATAGGCAGTTGTAATAGTACCCTCTCATGGGTACTGTTAACTGAACTCAGTTCCTCTGTCAAAGAAAATTCAGAATACTAATTGCTTAGTCACCTAACCAGTCCCTCTATTTTTTGTTTTTATAATGAGGTTTAATTTTACACAAGATAGATTTTAGGGAATCTCTATGAGTATTGTTACTAAATCTTTACTAAAACATTATATATTGGGGCAAGCACAACAGAGATGAAAACACAAGACTGAAAGGAAATAATATATTCTTTGAGAGATCTACTGAAAATAAACTGTGATAGTTAACTGTCAACCTTTTGAAATATTCTTTTGAGAATATAAGGAAACAAACTAAGCATCTCAATCATAACCCATTTAAAATGTAAGCTTGTGGTAAGATTTCCAACAAAAAAGCTAGGCTTGGTGGTGCCTTTTCTCTGTGTATATAAAATTTGTAGAATCATGGTTTGAAGTATTAGGAGGGAGCGCCGGTTTCAGCTGTCTAATACTTATCTTCCTGATGACCTCAGGTTCCATGACCATCTCATGCTGCCCTAACACACATACAATTCTTGAAGCAATGAAGAGATCTTTTTGGCTGAGGAAGGGCAGGATCAGGTTTCTTGTCTTTGCTCCATTTATTTCTGGTAGTATTTCACACCATCTTAGGAGCTCAAGTACTGGTTTCAATAGTTTTGTTGCTGTGACTTTGCCTTTCAATCTGTATGTAGCAATCAGATTTTGGCTCCCTTTCTTAGTAATTACTTACTCTATGTTACTCTTTTCTAGTATTTAGTAGCAAAAAAGATATTGATAGTTTATAAACACACTAAAAAGCCTAAAACATAACCAGAAATTTGTTTCTGTTTTTGAATTCAAAAGATCATGAAATAAAACTTTGTTGGCTTTAATTCTGTATAAAGTCATTTCTGAACTAAACTTCCCAAGAAGCAGTGAAAAGATTTTTTATATGATTTAACAAACAGTTTTGTATGAAAACATTTTCTTATGTTCATGTAGCTACTGCTATAAAATACTTGTTCTGTGGAAAATAAAATTTTGCCCTCACACCAGGTTTATGGCATAATTTAATTTCAAAAGCAATTCAGTAATACCTCATTTAACAAGCTCTCTGGGAATAAAATTCACTTAAGACAAAGTCACTTCTTCACTTCCCATTACCTTGAAGTCGTTGAAAGCAAAAGTGCTGGGGATGGTTAAAAATGTGTTTTCTTCTTTTGAATTGGGAGGCCCACAGCATACAGGAAAACTTAACTTTCTAAAGGATAAAAACTTTTTTTTTAATAGGAAAGCAAAATGATGAGAATAAGAAAGTGATGATAATCGTATCTTATGGTAATGCTAGCTACAGTGTTTCTTTCCTGTGACAGATTTTGTTAGCAAGATTCTTTAGAATAGTATGCTTAAATGTCAACTCATAACATGTTTCTTGAAGCTTTCCATCCTCAACAGTGCTTATGATAAAACTCAAATCTTCCTTATCAACTACCAAACGCTAATGACATAACCCACAGCAACATTTTGGTGTTACATTTTACACTCTACACACCCTCCTCTTGCGTCAAATAAAAGAGGTTTCTCTTCTGGCTTTTATTATTATTATTATTTTTTTTTTCTTCTGAGAGTTGAACTTTCTCATTTTATTTTTAAAATAATGTTTTATACATTATTTGAAAGTTTCATATATTAATACAATGCATTTTGGTCATATCCATCTAC
Source organism: Microtus ochrogaster (assembly GCF_000317375.1). NCBI lineage: Eukaryota > Metazoa > Chordata > Mammalia > Rodentia > Cricetidae > Microtus > Microtus ochrogaster. The sequence continues at coordinate 726,716 of NC_022009.1, read as the reverse complement.
CTTACCTCCCTCTAACTTTCTCTAGTGGCCTTTACCCCATCTCATGCTCAAATTCTCATTGTCCTTTCCCTTATTGTTACTATTTATAACTGGATGAGTCCATTTAGTTATGCCCATGCGAATGGGTGTCTACCTGGGGGATCATCTACCTGGTCAGGAGCAACCAGCAAGTTGTTACATAGCCAAAGAATAACTGCTTCCATAAATAAATGCCAATATCTTTTTTACCAAGAGGAGGGTCTCTATTATGGTCCCCTGACTGCTTGTTCTTCCCAGTACAACATAGTGGAGGCATGTTCACTGCCTCTGAGAGTCATGTACAGTGCCCCATTTTTAGGTACAGAGCTGGTCTATGTTGCCATTAAGCAAGTCGTAGCATTCTGTTCACAGACCCCATTTAAATGCTCAGTAGCTGTACCTCCTGAAAGATTCAGAGCCATTTTTGCTGGTGAGCCAGGCACCCTTCTTTTCTTTTTATCCAGGATTTAACTTCCTTTATTTTGTGCTTAAATATATATTTATTTAAAAATAAATATATTACATATAAAAGAGAGGTGGAAAAGATTAGAAATGTTTAGACTGTGCTAAAATAAACACTTGAGATTTTAGCCAGAGCTAAAACCAAAAGTAAAGGACCAACTGATGTTGGAAGGAGATAACTACAAGAAGTCTGATTCAATGGGTTGCCTCTCATTAGCCTCAAAACTGTGTAAATCATCTTCAAGACAACTGGCAACCATAGTTGTCAGGTCTACTGCCATGCATGGGTGGTCTGAGAAAAGGCAGTCTCCATGCCTGGTGTGATATAGAAAGCTCCTACTGGAATCGGGTGGAGAACTTAGGAGACATGGACATGGTCAGCAGCAGCTTACTTGACTTCACCTCCATGTCTGGGTACTCATTGATTGGATTTGCCTTGTGCACAGGTTCTTTTCATAGCCTTTTGTTCTCAAGAAGGAGAAGAAAACAGTTGCTGCGAACCTTTCTGGTTCTCTAGTTCAGGAACCCTTTCGACTGGCCACTGAGAGGAGAGCCAAGGAGCGACAGGAGCTGGAAAAGAGAACAGCTGAAATGGAAGCCTAGAAAATGCAACAGATGAAGGAAGTTAGGCAACAGGAAGAGCAGCAGCAAAAGGAGAAGCTACCCAGTAAGCCTTCTTAAAGGAACCATGTAGGGTTTTCTTGCTTTTTGTTTGTTTTGGTTTGTTTTGTTGCTACTGCTGAGTCAGAAAGCCTTTTCTTAAAAAAATCATGCCTCTGCTCTTTTCTAGCAAACAGAGTCCACTCGAGAAAAATGTTGCCACCAAAAATCCATGCTTAACGCTGTTCTTTTGTGCCTAGAATTCCTTTCTAAGCTTTCTCAAATTTTATGTGTATATAGTCAACCAAGTTGGGTGCCAGTTTGTTGTTGGAAGGCTGCTTGTTTCTTCCTGGCTGCCCAGACCACAAAATTATCACTTAGAAGCTATATTATTTGCAATACTGTTTGGCCAAAAGCTTAAGCATTTTTTTCTAGCTACCTCTTACATCTTAAATTATCCCATTTCTATTAATCTGTATACCTCCACAAGGTTCCAGTGCATTTGTCCCCAGTAGTGGCTACATGGCTTCTCACTGACTCGATCTTCTTTCTCCCAGAATTCAGTTTAGTTTTCTCACCTAGCTCTACTCTGTACTACCACAGGCAAAAGCAGTTTCTTTATTCAATAACCAATAAAAGCAACACATATAGCCCTATCTCAACAAAGGCAAACTTATCACTAATTTTAAAAGATATCACAGGCAAAAAGAGCAGAATGTCTACTCTGTTTTCTGACCTTGTTTCTTAATGCTGTTTCTTACATAGCCCGAACCTCCTTTAGGCAGATAGTGATAGAATGACATTTAGAAACATTACTGGTGGGGAGAAAAGCAAAAAGCGTAGTATAGCACTTTAACATTTTCAGACATCACTGTTTTAACTCAAGCACCTGACACTGATGAAAGACACCTGCATCAGACAAGAAGTGTATTGGAAAGGTAATAGACAGCTCAGAAGACTAATCTGCATATTTAAAACTGAAGGAACTCAGTGGTAGGTTAGCAGATATGAAACTGGAATATTTTCAAGGTGCCAATAACTAGAGTATATCCACAACATCTAAATTTTCTGTCTTAAAATTCACTTTGCTCAAAATTTACATATCCAGGAAGTGAACTCTGTTTTATTCATCGTATATCTCATGATCACTCTTTAGTTGAATGGGATCATGGAAAAGTTAGGTTCCCAGATGATTAAGAAAATGTTAATCCTAAGCTAACAAAACAGAAGGTGTTTTTATGATATATAGATAGATGTTGGGGAACACAGGTAGCAGACATCAGTTATAAAAGGAGAGCTAAGGGAATTGCACTTTTTCAATGTCTTTCTTCCATTACTAATTTTCTATCTGTAGTAATTCTCAGTATGATGTCATTATTACCTCCAGACTTGAAGACACAATTACATACCACAGTTATTTCATTATTAAATATTTTATTGCCTTAGTCATCTTAGTCTATGGTAAGGAAACATAAAAGCCACACAAGTTACAAAATCAGAGGATGTAGAGGCAGCTTTAGGAGCAGCTCACCACCACCATTTTAAACTAAATGCATATTAATTATTTACCTTTGCACAATGAATCAAGGCTCGTTAGTCTTCCACGTACTATCAGTATGTGATTATGGCAAAAAGTTTTAATGTGCTTGGGTCTGTTGCATGGCAGTCCTTGGCCCAGGCTGGTAATATACAAAACTAAGAGAGTGTTAAAGGATGAGGGAAGAAAGAATAGAAAAGAGGAAAAAAAAACAAAATGCAAGATATATTCTTTTCTATAAATACTAAAAAGAGCATTAAATAAATCCTAAATATATGAGGATTTTCATTAAGAATATTACAATGAACAAGGCTGTATAAAATACTTATAAAATGCTACACAGGGAAGCAATTTTGGTCAATATTTTATTCATAAATCTTTGTGAGCTAACTTTAACATAGCTAAGTGAATTATCCAACTCTCCTTCTTCCCCAAGAGAAAGGGGAAGCATTTAATAGACTTCAACAAAGTATATTTGTTCTTCCTGTCTTTTGAAAGGAAGATAATCAGCTGCCACAGCCACAAAATCTCTAAGATTTTCAAGAAAAAGATGTGTCAGCACACTAAAAACAGAAAAATGATATTATCCCTCTTTGCAATCAAGTTTTCATCAAATTTAATAATCAAGAAGAGAATAAACTTTGATATTTTGTCATTAATCAATTCTCATAAAATCATATTTTACATTTTTGTATTTAAATGCTCACTGCATTATTTGCATGGAAAATTCAATTTTGATTTCCCTTCTGAATTTCATGAAGAACATAAGGGGATTTTCTTTTCTCCTACACATGTGGTTTGACAGGAGAAACTCCCACAGTCTGGTGAGCAGAGTCCTTAAATTACATTCCACGGCAGAGCAGATCTCTCTAGGGTATTTGATGTTCTAGGACCTCAGAAATTTACACTTCCAAGAGTTTCACCTTATAGAATCCATTTTTCAGTCTGTCCCTAATGTCAATACACAACACACAGGCAATTTATAATGCCGTAAACAGACACTCACATTGGCCTTTTCTGCTGAGCAGTTTAAACAAGGCCACTAAAACAATGACACCCTGAAAATAACCTCTTCCATCTTGTGTATAAGCAATCAATATTAAGACACAGGAATCACTATAATCCCAAAATAAGTAGTGGGAAAATGTTTTGCTACAGAAATAGTAGCAGAGGCTAATGTCTATGGAAAACAATGTAGATTATATAGCTGTACTATAGAAGTGTGAAACATATAAAGTGTTAATTATATGCAATACTGTCTTAGTTAGGGCTTCTATTGTTAAAATACAGTCACCAAAAGTATCTTGTGGAGGGTTTATTAGGTTTACACTTCCATAACCTAGTCTGTCATCAAAGCCATGCTGTCAGGATGTCATCAAAGCCATGCTGTCAGGAACCTGGAGGCAAGAACTCAAGCAAAAGGCATGGAAGATTGCTACTTACTATCCTGTTACCATAGCTTGCACAGTCTGCTTTCTTATAGCATTCAGGTCCATGATAGCAGGTGTGACACTATCTAATAACTCATGAAAAGTGGGCCACATTGACCAGAAGCCAGCACACAGCAAACCTAGTGGAAACAATTTTTCAATTGGGTGCCCTCTTCCAAAATGACCATAGTTTATATCAAGTTGGCATGCATATAATAATTATTCAAATAAAATGATCTATTAGCATGCATTCCATCTGGAGTCTACCTATATAGCAGAAGTAACAGAGCTTCACCATTCACTGTTGAATGGCTAGATACCATTCAACAGAGCATCAGTTTTTAAGTTATGATATTATTCACATTTAATTTTAAATGAATATGTTACAGTCAATTTGTTATGCTTATTTAGATAATAATCCAGACAATTACTAAAGAAATTTATCACAGGCTCTACTAGTAATGGGAATTTTTCGTGTTACTGATATGTCATTATTTTTTTGTTTTTTTTTTTATTGAGAAAAGGAAAAAAAAGTTTCCGCCTCCTCCCAGCCTCCCATTTCCCTCCCCCTCCTCCCACCCTTCTCCCCCTCCTCCAAACTCCTCTCCCCCTCCCTCTCCAGTCCATAGAGCAGTCAGGGTTCCCTGCCCTGTGGAAAGTCCAAGGTCCTCCC
>NC_022009.1:704080-720981 GCF_000317375.1 Microtus ochrogaster | reverse complement strand
TTCTTCCATTCAAGGGCATCTATGTTGTTTCCAGGTTCTGGCTATTACAAATAATACTGCTATGAACATAGTTGAACAAATGCTTTTGTCATATGATAGGGCATCTCTTGGGTATATTCCCAAGATGTCATTATTTTTTAAACGTTGTTTTCCATTCAACAGGGTAATGTGAAGAACAGGCAAAAATGACAATATCAATAAAGCACCCACATGTTATTCCAGAACGATATGACTTGCACCCTGCACTATTACTTGTGTTGGTTCTCAGTGACGATTTCTGTGATAATGAAGCATGGATAATCTTTCCAGTCCAAGGATAATAAAACTATTCTTCATCATTTTAATGTTTAAATCATGAAGAATTTTATTTTTGAATTCATGAATTCTGCTAGAATTAAAAAAATTCTATGCTTTATATTATAAAAGAGTTACACTATTTTTTACTTATTTATTTTTACTTTAAAGATCAAGAAGAATTGCCTTTAAAACAATCGATGACTAATTTCTAGAAGATATATGCGGTTTTCACAGTTTATGTTAATTTTCTTGTACAATATTTGTTAACTATCATATTCATTAGGATACAAAGGAAGAAGTAATATGAATACCAAGCTTATATAATTGAAAGATACAAATCTTAGGACAGTTCAGACACTACAATTATATGATAAAGACTTATAATTTGATAGTAAAAAATATGGGGGAAAGCTTAGGACACATACTCTAATCCTGTCTGGAGCAACTGCTGAAAGAACTAATGCCAGTAACTTCTGTTGAGAAGGCAGAAGAAAGATGAAGTAAAATACTGAAATAACAATCCTCCTAACTGTGTTAGAAAAAAGACTACACAAGAATAACAACAAATTATGTGACAAACTGAAACCAGCAAACTGGTAGAAATAAAAACAAACCTAAAGAGTGCTGTGATAAGATCTCACTATACTCTGCATTCTAAAGGATTTGATGTTTTAAAACATCAGGATCATCTATATATATATACTTTAGCTATATGTTTTAGGCTAAATATAAAGATGCCTATCATCTGCAAATGAAAATGAACTTTAAGCCGGGTGGTGGTGGCGCACGCCTTTAATCCCAGCACTCGGGAGGCAGAGGCAGGCGGATCTCTGTGAGTTCGAGACCAGCCTGGTCTACAGAGCTAGTTCCAGGACAGGCTCCAAAGCCACAGAGAAACCCTGTCTCGAAAAAAAAATGAACTTTAAACATACATATTTTTGATATATATATAGGTGTGTGTGTGTGTGTGTGTGTGTGTGTGTGTGTGTGTGTAACACATAGAAAGCTGGAGCAGCTAAATTAATAAAATCAAACTAGAATTCCAGAAAAGGAGCATTACCAGGAATAAAGCGGAACATTTCCAAATTGGTAAAGGCCCAGTTTCTCAGGAATATGCAGCAGCCATAAATATGCATTACAGGTGATGTATAATATATAGATATCCAAACTCTGAAGCATGTGAAGGGAAATGAAGAAAAACTGACGGAGACAATCCAAAAGAAATTTGGAGTTTTTATACTGTCTCCCTTTAGAGTTCATAGAATATTGGAGAGTGGAATGAGCAGTTGGAAAACATGGGCAACAGAGTCAACCAATTTGAGCTAATTCTTACTGATTAGTTATAAAGATAATTAAATGTTTTAAAGAAAACAACTTCTGTTTCCAGTCGTTTAATAAATAAAGTAGCTATAGATTTTATTTAATCAAGTTGCAGAGAAATCCAGTGAAATAAATAACACTCTAATGAATGCATTATTGCTCGTTTACATTTCAGGAATCCACTCAAATGAGAATATTATGACTCCACACTAAATGGTGAAACCTATCTCACCTCCAACTCCATGTTATTTTTCTATTAAAAACAAACAAAAAGAAATGTCTAAACAAAGCGCCCACACACACAAACTTGGAGTCCTACTCATGAGCACAAGGTCTATTCTGTAATTGGTTGATTACACCTTTTGGGGGTACTTCTGCTGTGGTCCTAGCCATGGTAGGTTCATATGTTCTAGGGTAGGGACATGAGGATTAGAAATGTTAGAGAGGCGGAACAGAGATAAGAAAGAAATAGGGAGACACAGAATAGTAACAGGAGGGCAACTGAATACATACTGTATGCTGAATTCTGAGTTCACCTCTGTTTAATTGTCATGTGCTTTTATAGCCCAATACAAAAGGGGGATGAAGGTAAAAGACTGTTTAACATGCCACAAAGGACAACCAAGACAACTACTGGCTTCAGTACTTGAGACATCAAGCCATTATTTTCCGAGTAAAACATTTGATGGCTGGGGTAGTGAACACAGCCTAGATCAAATATCTCGTGGGAAGCCATTCCCTATGTCAAATTTAAATTCTATTTTAAACAAAGGAGGTTAAAATTCTCTGACCTTTAGTCAGGGTGAAGCTGATCCACCTCTATAGGTCATCTTAATATTCAAAACACCAAGTAACCACACCCTAGGTCAGGATATCTTGTTTTGTAGTCAAGTCACACTTGTTAACAACAACTTTGAAAGAATAATAAGCTAAAACTCTCTGATCTTCAGACAAGATGGAATAGGTTCACATTTTTGGGTCACCACAATTGAACCTCTTTTTCTCCCTTCCTCTCTTGTAGTCCTAAATCAGAGCATGACATACATAGAAATTTTCTCCATATCTTTCACGTACAGATGTTCTACAGGTAATTTAATATTTAATCTTCTATCAGGTTGGTACTGACTTCCATATGTGGAGTGATATAAAGCTATTTTTAAGTAAGTCTTGCATTATAATATTATTCTTTTCTAGCATATATATATGTATATATATATATCTTCTATCATTTATACATAAATATATTATAATGAATAATTTCCCAAATCAGTTAAGAAATTTTATTAGGTACCATTTTGTGGGAATAATGTGTGGATTACAACAGCTGTTGGAGATTTAAGGTTAACCATGGCCTCGTCATACCCAGAAACATAATTGTACAACATTTGGCATGTTAGTACTTCTCTTAGTTATATTCCTGTTTCTATGATTAAACAACATGACCAAGCAAAGTGTAAAAGAAAGCCAGTTTGAGACAGAGGTTAATGCCTGAAAGCCTGCCACACATCTCCTCCAGCAAGGTCACACCTCTAATTCCTTCCCAAAGAGTTATAAAAACTGGGGACAAATTCTCAAACATATGAGCTTTTGGAACAATTCTCATTCAAGCTACCACATGTGACATAATTTCTATATTTTATTGCTGACATATTATACAGGATTCATATGTTGTCTGTATCCTAGATATTTATATATGAAAATCTGATGCAATTATCTCACTAAATTTACTTATAGAATATGAGTTACCTAAAATATGCTATTGATGTCTGATTTAAAATATGACATATTTTTGCATCTATGCTTACAGGATATATAATATTCACATTAAACATTATGTTAGTGACATACTTCTTGCATTAACTCAAAGAAATATTCTTCTGACATAAGTTCTCTCTCCTCCAATTATCTCCTTCTGCTGAAGGTTGTGATGCTATTCTTGTCATTGCTGAGAAAGTTTCTCTTTGATGGTCTCAAATTCAAAAATCTTACTGACTTCATCTTGTGAGTGCTGGAATTACAGGCATGCTCTATGACACCTGGTTAAAAATCATGATCTATAATAAAGTGTGTGTGTGTGTGTGTGTGTGTGTGTGTGTATGCATGCATGCTTGTGGGTGTGGGTGTGTGCATGCGAGAAAGTGCATGTGCAAGTCTAGGTATGCAGGTGTGTAGGCTAGACAGCGATGCTGAGTTTCTTACTATATACTCTCCACCTTATTTTTGGAGACAGGGTCTCTCTCTGAGCCTGAAGTTCACTAACTTGTTAGACTTGTTGGTTACCTTTACCAACTGAGCCATTTCCCCAGACCTCGATAGGCTTTTGAAAATGGTATGAATATGGCTTGGCAGTAAGACTAAATAAAGGTATTTGAAACTTAATTCTATTATACCTTAGCTATATAGCTTTAGCCAAGGAATTCAGTGTTGTGCCTTTTAACATTTGTAAACTTTTAACAGTTTTAAGGAAAATAACTAAACATGTCATGTGTTCTAGAGTATTATATATACATATGTATAATGCTATAAAAATGCTTGCCACATGAGATAAATATATGGTAAGCAAAATATGTACAATGTAGTATTCAGTAAAAAGATGGGAAATTTAAGCTTCAAAAATCCAACAAAAACAATATGGGAAATATATCTATGTAAAGATATATAATACAAACCTTGAGACTTAAAGAAGATTATGAAAGTAATTGTTATTAATTTATTTCAATTAAATGTATACAGGGTGTCCATAGATCCAGGGTCATGAGCTATACCATCAAAAGTGGCAATCTCTAGAGAGAGCTCAGTGATTAGGATCACTCATGGATATTGCAGAGGAACTGAGGTCAGTTCCCAGCACTCATGTAGTTGATTATAACTATCTCTTACTCCAGTTTCAGGGGACCCAAAGCCCTCTTCTGTCCTCCATGGGTAACGAATGTGTGTAGTTCATAGCATACATACCGGTAAGGCAAACACACATACACATAAGCTAAAACAAGTAAATCTTAAAAAATATATACCAAGAAGCTCTCATAATCTTATGAGCAAGTCCAGTGAAGAATCCACAGTCAAACTAAAAATCACACACTGGGACTTGTTGCTGATTCGTCATTTGTGACTTGACTCATTTTGCAATTATCTCTCTACGAAATATAACTAATGTACCATAAATGAATTTTTAACCATCAAAAGAATCCTCTCCCTGTTATTTTTATTTGCTTAGTTTTCATGAGAGAGCTTTCATGGAGCCTATGTTGTTCTCAGATTTATTATGTGATCAAGTGTGGTCTTGAAGTTATCATCCTCCCTCCCAGCCTCCTGAGTGACAGGATTGCAGGCTTGCATCACCATACACAAACAGAATCCTCTTACTTCTTTGAATGTGCCCTGCTGCATTCTGTCCATGGTTCTAATGGCATACAGGAGACGGTATTTACGCCAACAGAAACTCCACATGACTTCAGTTTTAAAACTATTATTCACATTCAAGAAATCATGTGAAATATGCTTCCTCAGAAATGACTTCTAACTTTATTATGTATGAAACTGTTGTCCATCCTGTGGGCAGTCTGCCCTTCTTGATCAGGAAAGTAATCATGTTTTACCTCAGTTACCTAATTTACTGACACATTTGCTAGACTCGCACTTCTTCCTGAAAAATAACCAATCTACTGTGTGGTGTTATGTTCCAGTGAATCTGTATGGTGCTTGCTATACTAGGTACTCACTAATTATGTAAAAAGATTAATGAAATGAGATTAGTTTATATACGAGAAGCCTTTGCCAGTTGTATTTTGTTTCTGTGATCTCTCCAGTTCTTTCTTTCCCTTTTGGTTCATCTTTAATTCAGCTATGGATTAAATGCAGGGCTTGGCACAGGTTAAATATTTTGCTACAGATACATCTTTAAGCATTATCAATTTCTTATTTTTTTCCTTTTATTTGAAGGAATTAATTTTCCTGGCAAGCACTTCACAACTGAAGCAGACCTGAAAGCTAATTTTTCTAATGCTCTGTTTCCTACTTACTTCTCTCATTGCACTTTCACTTAAGAAATTCTAATTTCCTTCTCCTGCAAACTCTCCTGTAAACTTCTCCTGCAAACTCTTTTACATTTTCTGTGGCTGCATTTTAAACTATAGACTCTCATCAAATATCGTTTTTCAATCGCTTTAAAGATGGGAGTTGAGGATTTATAGTTTCTGAGTTTCTTGTGGCAAGACTGTTTGAAAGGACAATGATTTTGTCCTGAGCACATAGTGCTCTCATTTTGTTCTGCCTCACACTAATTTTTTTCAAGTAATGTGAATTATTCAGATGATATTCATAAGATCATACCTGCCTTTACCAGAAATCTCCATTAGCCTGGGTCCTGACTCAGCTGTCATGGCATTTCCCAGGAGAAATCATGCAGAGCAGAACACACCAGGGAGTTCGGGAACCAAGGATACATTAATTATCGCTTGACTCCTGGTCTCACACCATTATGCGGTGCACTAATGATAAGTGTTCTGACATGGAACATATGGAACGCTCTTTTGCCTCATTTGCTCTAGTCTAGTACTTTAAGCTAGAGCAAATATAATGATCTATTTCTCCCAAGCCATGCAAATATTAGAGTTTAGAATTCTGTGGAGATGAGATATGCCAGCATCTGAAGGAAAGTATCAGGGGAGACAAAAGCGGAAGCAGTATTCATCTTCAGTGACTAGAGTCTCCTATCCAACTATTTGTCTGTAGTGCCAGCTATGGAAGAACAAGATGAGAAAGAAGCATGTGACAAAGGAGGCTAGGAAAAGATATGGAGGGAAAATGACAGCAAGAAACTTGCAGCTCAGACCAGTTAACCATACCTGAAGACATATTCTCAAATACAAATGCAAAGGAAATTAAAATAATAAAAAAGACTCTTTTAGTCTTGGTGACCTTCTCCAAAAGGGTGATTTCACTTCCCAGACAAACTTCAGAGCTGGTTTTTCCATTCCACTGAATATGAGTAAGCTCTGTAATGGCTTTGGCTAACAGAATTGGAGAAAATAGACAGTCACCAATATTCCTGGCATCTCTTGCTTCCCAACACTTTTTATATTCTCTCAAAACACAACTGTCATGCTCTAGAAGGACAAAGTTAGATTGAAATGCCATTTTTCAGTGAGTAGGTCTCATTATCATTGAACAACATTAACTGTCAATCATCTTAGTGGACTATGCTGGGTGTGCACCCTCATGAAGTCATCAGAAGAGTTTTACTGATTGAATCTATGCTCAAGATATTGAAAGAGAACTAATCAGTTGATTCTAGTCAAAGGCTAGTATAAGAAAAGACACCAATTGTTTTAAAGAACTGTTTATGTCCAGCAATACTGGCTTTTTGGGACCCTAGTCTATTTGGATGCACACCTACCTAAGCCTGGATGGAGGGGGGAGGGCCTTGGACTTCCTACAGGGCAGGGTACCCTGCCATCTCTTAAGACTGGAGGGGTATGGGAGGAATGGAGGAAGTGGAAATTTTTAATGTAAATATATATATATATATATATATATATGAACTGCTTATGTTTGTTTATTGTCTACTAGTATGTAAAACAAACATATTTTGTATCAAGAAGTGGTGTGTTGCTATGGCAAAAACTTTAAATAGCCAGCATTGGACATTTCAATATCTTGATTCTTGATGAAAGCAATACAACTATTCATGGACATAAAGTGAAATGGGAGTAGTTATTACTTCATGTCAGAGAGAAGGCATTGAATGTTACATAGTGTTGGAACATGTAGTAAAATGTGTGTGATAAAATGTAAAAAGTTGAAGTCTACTAACTATGATAATGTCTCTACTGGAGTGTATTTTTTATGTAGACAAAGGAGAGAGCAGCCTTGCAGAGTGGTACCTGAGGAATCTGCACATGAATCCAGCTTAGATCAGAGCTGACTCCATGAATTTAGTGACATAATGATACATCTTTGGTAAAGCTTCGGTAGGAGGTCATACCACTTTTTTTCTGGGAGGCATGGACTAGGAATTGCTTTGGTAAAGGAAAAGAATAAAGTTTACTATATTTTAAAAAAACAAACAGCTGTCGCCACTTCACAGGCTCTTCGGTAACGATCTTTTCTGAAAGATATGGTTCACTCTCTCTACACCATTGGATATTGGGGAGGCTGCCTTGAAAGGTTAAGAATGTGAATGAAAAGGTACTATGTCCTATTAGACCATAACTCCCAATTCAACTGAAAGTTTCTACACCTTTCTTTCCTAAATATATTCTCTAGATTTTTAAATTTGAAAACCAGCTACAGTACCAAGAAGACCTAGCTATATAAGGAGGCCATACATAGGCCACAAAGGAAAATCTACTTCTCAGCCCATCGCTTCAGATGTTGGCAATATGCGAGAGACATTGTGAAAATCAACCTAGTCAAACCTCTAGTAAACTCAGTCATAGCTAATTCCTGGCTAATAGCACAGAAGAGACCCTGTGCTTCACAGAATCAGCTGGTAAATTCACGCAGCCAATAGGATAGCAAGGATAAGAATTTTGAAATGTTGTCTGAAGCTATTTTAAGCAGTTTGCACATAAAAATAGAAAACTAAATCACAAACTAAAGGGGGTAATAACTATGCTGAATTTTAAGATCTGAAGAGTCCTTAATGCCTGGGTTGGCTTTTGAGAGCCTACTTCTCACACTGGGCTGCCTTGCCCTGCCTTTCTACAAGGGGAGGTATTTAGTCTTACTGCAACTTGACAGGCCATGTTTTGTAGATATCCATGGGAGGCCTGACCCTTTCTGAAAAGAAGCAGAAGAGGGGTGGATGAGTGTGGAGGCAAATGGGAGGGACAGGGAGGGAAGAAATGGAAGGAGAAGAGAAAGGGGAAACTTCAATCAGGATGTAAAATAAATAAATTAATTTAATTAATAATAAAAATAATCTTTGAATATCTCACTACAAATAAATAACACTTTTCTGCAGTGACAATTTCAATGTATTTCATATTCAGTAACTATTGAACTCTTTCCCAGACTACATGCAAATTATTTACATGAATTATCTTACTGCCTTACTGAGAAACCCACAGAGTATTATCATAATACTATTTTTATGTATGTCTCTTTTAAAGCTAAGCAAATTGAGATTTCATGAATTTAAATAGCTTAGTCAATGTCAAGGATACATTAACAAGTGGAAGATTAGATAGAGGGATTTTTGCCCTGGTTTTCTGATTCCAAAGCCTACTATTTTTACTTGGACATACCAAGGTGCATGTTCTAAACTGCAATGCTTCCTCAAGCACAAGACACAAGAAAACAAAGATCATCAAGTAATCTCTGGAAATAAGCCCTAAACCATGTGAGTATAGAAGGCAGACTGTCTACCATGTTGGAGGTCAAACCTAGAAGACTAAAAATGCTACTAATACAGCCCTGCCTCTTAGATGGTATTGTAGTAAGATGCCTAGTAATCTTAAATTTTATTTTATTTATTTATTCTCCTCACAGATAGTATACCCCAACTGCAGCTTCCTTTCCCTCTCCCCCCCAGATGCACCATTCCTCTGTTTTCCTTCAGAAAAAAAGCAGCCTCCCAGTGATAACAACTGAATTCAGCATAACAGGACTCAATTAGACTAGGCTTGATGGGATTATCCAGTTGGAGTAAAGACGTCCCACAAGCAGGGAAAGAGTCATAGAGGCCCCCACTCCCACTGTAAGGAGTCTCACAAGAACACCAAGCTACACAACCATAACATATATGCAGAGAACCTAGGTCAGACCCATGCAGATTGTGATTTCCCTGCTTTGTTGATTCTGTGGGCCATGTTCTAATGGTATACTCAACCCAGAGGACTCCTACAATCCTTCCTCCCTGTCTTCTACTGGCTTCCCTGAGCTCCACCTAATGCTTGGCTGAGTCATCCCAGTGTGCACAATCTTAATGGATATCCTTTCTTTATATAGACCTTTCTTTTTTCAAATGAGACAAGCACCATACCTATTTTTTTTCATAGCATAAGTATAGTGAGAAAATATTCAAAGCTATTCCTTGGCCACCAAAATCTCTATCAGTTCTCTGGTATCCAGAAAACTTCACATCTGGAGAAGGCACAAACCTTTATGGGCCTCTCATCAATGCCCAAACTGCATGCTGTGATTATCTATAGCTTATCAAATGTTTGATACCTATATAAGTGAGTCAGTTAAATCCAGCAAAACCCAAAGGATCAGTAAATTGTATTGTCTTCCTTCCATTTTCTTCTATGAGATCAGATAGGATCTTACTCTGCTTCATCCGCTTTAAACATGTGATGTATGATTCATTTCCCATCAAAATTCAGACTTCTAAATTCTTTGGCAGTTGTGTCTTGTAGGTAAGATTCAGTAACTTGAGACTTATATGCATTTTTTAATTATAACACTTTACTTATTACTGCATTATTGAATACCCCCTCTTTAGGAAAGCTCAAAGTGAGTATTATTATTCACAAGTAATACACAGAAACTCATGGTGACTGAATAAAATGTTCCAGAACATAGAAGTGAAGAAAGGCAAAGTAGACATGGCTGCCTTCAGATCTGCTTCCTTGTCACGTGCTCTAGTCTTTCCTGAGATACTGACTGCCAACCTACACTCGGTAAAAGAGAAGTATGCATCGCTGAAAACAAGTTACAAACAAAGGGATTCTGTCTGTAAATGTTCTTAGTGAACCTGCAGCTTTCAAACCACATAGTCTCTGAGATTGAAATTTTCATATAAAAATAGGCAACTATTTTTATCAGGCAATCATTCAAACCATCAATAGACAAAAAATTGCAAGTTATAAAATAAAAAAGTAAACTTCTAACTTCTTCTTTAAAATCAATTATAGTTTCATCCTCATTTCTTTTTAGGTAGAAGAGCATTAGTATCCAAATTTAAAGTTAATATTTGAATTTTCTTGTCGTCTCATCTTAATTCTGAATTACCTACCAAATGATATCACTTATCTAAACTACCTGTTAGACTATTCCAGACTATTAAAAAATTTACACTGTACAAATTATTTTTTAATTGCCAACTTAATTGACGATTTAGTGTCCCTATTACAGAAAGGCTCCCATAACAATCATCTGCCTTGCCAATGCCATGCTGTCATTAATTGACCACATTAAGAATTCTTTCCAAAATCAGGAGACTATGTGTCACCTAGTCAAGCCAAATTTTATTAGTGTACACTCATTAAATGAAATTTTGGACATAATAAAGACATGTTGATTCACATTGACAATATTCACTTTGGCAATATTCACTTCTACACTGTACTCCAAGGAGAATATTTCATATTTGTCTGTCATTCATTAGCCTCTAAATTCCTACTTTATGAATATATATACATTTACTTTATATCCATATATAGAGAGACTATATATATACACATATATATTACATACATATGCTCATATAAATACTTGTATTTATGGGTATAAAGTATATATATATTTGAAGTCAGTACTCAGTTGATGCTGTTTCATACTAAACATTATAATAATGTTCAGACAGCAATAATCTTACATTTCACTGTTTATATATACTTCATTTAAACACATATAAACTTTGCTTTGAATTAAAGTGATTGCAATGTAAACTTCTAATTAATATGGAATAGAAATGAATAAGTCATTTCATTCTTTTCAAAAGTCCTTGTGTACAATGAAAGAACAAACTCATTGAAGATTATTTTTCTTCCAAATTTTTATCTCTGACATATATTTTCATTTTGCTACCCTTTTGAATGTCTTCTCCGGTGTTTTTATTCTTGGAATATTCACTTTTGGAACTTCACACATGGAGCTGAGATGCATGTGACCATTTTCGATGATGCCCAGGAAACAAATTAAAATGTGACTTTGAGAAATAATACCAGTCAAGCATAATTCTAGAACTGGGCAAACAAGATGCTTCATGATTCTTTGGGGAGCTTCTCATTGCCAGGCCTGGAAATGATGAAGTGCTGGTTTCTGTGAGGAGCAGCTTGTTCATCCTGAATTTCTAGGTGGAAAGTGGCCATATGTATGCATGAACTTCGACATAATTTTCTAGTTATTACAGACATAAAACTCAGGGTAACTTTTACCCATTAGTGTTTCTATATTTTTATCTGGCTTTCCTAAATATATCTACAACCCAAGTCATAAAATAAGTCAGTGTACTTGCCTATAAAAATTCAGTGGCACCACTAAAATCTGAGACAATCCAAAAATTGTAAAATTTCAGACAAAGTGATATATAGCTGAAAGTTTAATTGCTGGTTGATTTGGTATTGAATGACTAATATTTGTCAATGGTTTAATAGAATTTGGTTTTCAAGAGGATATTTTTCCTTTAGGTGCTTACATCTGATATAATTGTGTGAATAAATTGGCAATTCAGGCTAAATAAAATGAGCCATTTGGAGTTCTAAAATAGTCAGGAAATATGTCATAAGCACTACCTAGCACACTGCCAGGAGTAAATTAGATTTTAAAATAGGATCACTCTGAAAATTATATTTGATTTACTAAATCTCTTCACTATACTCATCAAAAATGAAATGGGAAATGTAGCTAGCATAATAAATATAAGCTTGATAATGACCACTTTATAATGTAATTATCCTACACATCTTCAAGAAGAGTTCTGTTTATAAGATGTATATATCAGGCTGTTTACACTATCTATATGAACACACATGAAAATTATTATTATAGTTGAAATAAATTTTTGTAATATTAAGATGCCAGCAGTTTGGGATGCTGACCATAGGTTTCCATCAGCTTCTGTTTCATTCTATGATTGATTTTGGCTCCCATTCACATGTGAAATCTCTGATATCAACACCTCTAATTCATTCCAATAGATTTCCAACTTCTGTAGTGGCAGTATGAATAGAATTTATGGCCGTCTCCAGAATAGTGTCACAATGATTTATTTTTCTTTTTAATATTAAATTTATAACTTTAATATGAGCAAGACCTTTAAAATGAGGAAAAGTAAGCTGGTTCCCCTGTGGTTAATGACTATGGCTTTCACTGGGCAATTAACTGTTTTTTAGAAGTAGCATGATATGGAAACATCAAAGGCCCTCGGTGCCTTAAGCTACCAATGTTTCAATACAGACTTGACCAACCTTGAGAAAAAGGAAACAGAACTCCTGCAGAGTCAGCAATACTCAAGTCTTGATCTATTTAGTAACTTTGTGCCTCAAATGGCAGTTGCTGGTTACAACACATAGAAAAATGTTTAATGCACTAAGCAAGATATTATTCTTACACATATATTTGTTATACTCGCAAAAGGTTATTTTTCTTAAAACATAGACACACATGAAAATTTCAACACGAAGCCATATTGTACAGAACCTACATGGCTCTATCATACTTGGTACTGCTCAGAAAAAGATTAATCACTAGGAAACACCTTAAATAACATTTTAATCTTGTTCTTACCATTTCCAGAACTTAGATTAATACACTTCTGTCATCTAAACAATAAAGTTCATGGACTTTTATTTTAGCAGCAGGAGTTGACTACCAAGCAATACAATACCTAAAGGAGAAGTCAGAAATGCCCTGTTCAGAACTTCTGCATTGCATTTGAATCGGCATGGTGTTATTTGAAGTTAGAACTAGATTAGTAAATATGCATTTTGCAAATGTAGGGAGAGAAATACCTTTGGGCTAGATTTTGATACAGTATAAAATGTTTAAGAGGCACTCTAGACCAGCTGAAGGAAACATTTTCTACTCAGGCGATCCTCATCTCCTTAACTAGGAGACTGTAGCCTTTAGGAGCATGACTATTCATAAAACATTATGATCTCTCCTAACAAGAAAGTATGGATCCAAGACACAGAGCCCAAAGGTATTTCTCTCCCTTAGTCTCTTTTGTTTCATAGAGGTTGGCTGTCAGAGACAGGTAAATGCCTAAGACAGGGACTTGCATGGTTAGAATGCCTATTTGGATGATGGGTAAGCCTGGGTAAAGGATGTATTCTTTACCTAAGACAGACACGATCATCTGTTCTGTTGCAGAAGCACAGACTTTATTGAAATTAATAAAAGGGAGTGAATTGTAGGGGCCAAATTATGCAAGCCTATGTTCCTACACTGTCTGGCAGTCAGAGAATTCTGAGCAACCTACAAGGTGCAATTTTGTACCTGTCACACAGAAGATGGTTGCCTGGGTTTTTGGTAGTAAAACAACCAAGTGGTCAAGATATGCTAATGTCGTTCTGCTCCTTCTATTGTTAATGGGGAGGTCACCTGGGAAGAGGTGTTTTTCAGTCTATGTGACAAACTAGGCATAGATATGTCAATAGGTATAGACAGACCTAAGTCATTCCCCTGCTGCCTAGGAAACAGAATGCTAATGAACTTCCCCCTCAGTTTACGTTTGATATAAAAGCTCTTTGGAAAATAAATGTGGGGGATTTTCAGGATGTGATTTCAGGATATGAATGATCCCTGAAAATTCCCTCCAAATGTTGTCATGTGGGAAAAAAAAATCTAGGGAACACATTCGTAAAGAAAAATATCTAGGGAAAACCATATGTGAAGAAAAGTTGTCAAATCAGCCAAGGCAGAAATGTTATAAAATGTTATAAAAGGAAAAGAAGGAGAAAAGCAATGGACAGAAACTTGCTACAAAGACGACAATGATCTAACAGAAATGACAATCATTTAATGTGTAACTGTCCTGACAATAGCCGGCACCAGTCAGAGATCAGCAGATGAATTCAAAAGAAAGCTTAAAATTGGAGGTAAAGATCTGCTGCGTGCAGGAAACAATGTACCACAGACCATTCGGGTAGACCACAGTAAAGGAATAAAGATATATAACGCTAGTCAAAAGGAAGCTGGAAAGCTGGAACCTCTCTTCTTCTGTGTTCATAAGATGTGAAGTCAGAAAAAAAAAAAAAAACCTGAAGAGACAGAGGGTAAGAACAGAGAATTGCATAATGTTAAAGGTGCCAGTTCTTGGGAAAAAATGGAAAATGAGTATGACTTTAAAAACAGAGCACCACAGACAGTGTATGAGGTGTACTGACAGAAATCAATGAGGAACATCCAGGATTCATAGGTAAACTCGTAAACCTGCTCTAATTTGTATCAGTAGAACACTCCACTTAACAATAGCAAATCACAATTCTCCTCAAGCTCAGATCTAATGTTCCCCCAAAAGATGAGACCATAAGACAGACTTCAGCAGTTTTGAAGAATGATTTATGCAAAACTTCTTTTCTGTTTATAGTGGAGTTAACTTAGAAATCAATAAAAGAAAAATACATTTAAAATGCTCAGTGATTAGAAATTAAACAACAATTTTGAAAAACTCAACTGCCAAACAACTGTTACAGACAGTTCTGTGAGGACTTTTGCAAAACAACAAACTCATAAAAGCAGCCTGTTGGGGGCTGTGAAGAGAGAACAGCCATACTAAACCTTTCCTTCAAACTCACTGGGCACGACACCACACAGCCTTGGGATTCATGTCTTAGAAAACTTGACTTCTTCCCACTTTGCCATACCTGTTCCCTCGCAAACAGATCACACAACAGTCAACATCAACTCCTTTTCTCTGAAAGTAAAGCCAGATAACCACCCTCCTTTGGCTGCCTCGTTCTCCTTATGGTAATATATACACTGTGTCTTTCAGTGTACATATCCCTTTGGCTCTTTTGTTACATCAGTGCAAAACAATTGTAAAACAAAGCATTTCATGAAATACCTGTGGGATGTGAAATACAACAGAAACAAAATCCTGGGAATCTGATTGCGGTGTTTGGAGGTTGCTTGAGGTTTGGACTATGCATGCAATGGCCAGCTCAAGAATCGGGGATGACCATCAGCCGTGTCCTGCACTGATTAGTTCTCCAACTGCACATCACTCCAGGGATGAGGCCACTCATCCCAGCTGTCCCTGGGAAGCTGCTTTTCAGGCAGTGTTAATAGAGTACGAAAGGAGAAGTTTTAATTGTTGCTACTATTTATTTCATTTTAGGATTTTTGAAAAGTTTAACAACAGCAAAAATGTCAACTGAAGCATAAGCAGCTGTACTTTTAAAAATAAAATAAATAAATATATTCAAAGAAAGTGAAGAAGAAAAGGAGGAAGAAGGGCCACTACCCAAAACATCATCTTGTTAAAATGATAAAATTTCCTCCAAAAAAAAAAGAGCTCAAATAGGCAATATAGAACTCATGCATTTAAAAGGCATGAAAATTTAAGTCAATAAGCTAAGGCTTCAAAGGGTAAATATAACATATTTGTAGTTTCAAAAACATATTTATAATGTTCCTGAAATTTTAGAATATATGATGTGTCTTGGACTCCTCAGTCTAGATCAATGAGCTCTAAACTTTGCTCTAAACTATTATAAATTCAGACAAAGACAGTATTTACTAGCTCATACTATAGCTTTAATAGACCTAGACACTGATATTTTCACAATTGTTTCTGTTTTTATCTTGAAATGTTCAAGGGGTACAATGAAAACAAAGATGTAGAAATAAAGCCCAAAATAAATTTGTTTCAATTTTAAAAATGAATTCTTATTCACAACTGAGAAAGTAAGTTCAGTTACTGTACTTCTCACATAGTGTATAACTTAACTGTCATTAATGTGGACTGTTATTGTCTTCTTATGAAATTAGAGTTCCAGAGGCACATAGGAGATTTGTGACTTCCAAAATTAGAATTTAATTCCAGGGTAGGGTCCATTCGTATGTCTGGACTATATTTTAAAGAGTCATTTTTCATAAAATGAACCTTGACAGAATTAAGTTGCTTCTGTGCAAGATCCTGTCCACCCTCTAGGACTTCACTGAAATTAAATATGATCATTGCTGAAAATGAGTTTGGAAAGATATATGATTTGGGGAAGTAGCTTAGAGATAAAATGCTTATGAAGCATGCATCAGACCCTGAGTTCAGTCTGCAGGACTGTTTCGTCTCCTGTGCCAGACAGTTTCCTGCCATCCCCCAGCAAAATAAAGTAAATAAGATCAGAGGATTTAGCTTAGTGTATGTAGAAGGGTCCTGCCCAGCATGTATGAGGTCCTGGGTTTAAACCCCAGAAATGAAAAATAAATTTATTTTTCATAAAAGAAATACTTGCACTTAAATTTTTCAGCAGGAACAAATTTGCTATATTAAAATGTGTTTTATCTTAGTGACAGTGTCCTTTGCTTTACAGAAGCTTCTCAGTCTCAGGAGGTCCCATTTATTCAATGAGGTCCTTAATGTCTGTGCTGCTGGGGTTATACATAGGAAG
>NC_022009.1:693482-701758 GCF_000317375.1 Microtus ochrogaster | reverse complement strand
TAAAAAAAAAAGAAAAGAACCCAAACAACAAAATAACAGTTAAAATAAGAAAACAAAAAAAAATAAAATAAAATGTGTTTTAAAATGACTTCCTAAGGAAATTACATTCAAACCTTTCATAGGTAGTATACAAGTTGAATAACTACTCAGGCACTCACCTAGTTCCCACATCTATGTTATTGTGGCACGAATCTCAAATATCAAAGTCATTTACTCCATAAATGTTTCACAATATTCTGAAAAGAGTTTAAAAATATAATCATAATAATATTTATGTCTGCGCTCTGTGCTCTAGAATCCAGTTCATGAGCTTTGTACAAGAGGCTGGAGGTTGAGGAAACACACACAGAGACAGACCAACACATAGACCTCTAATCGCTGGTACAAAACCCCTCTTTAATAGCACCATGGGGGCTTAAATACCCTGCAGTCAATGACCAACAGGTGAAAATTCTATCCTCTGATCCTCTAGGCTAGGCACAGCTTCAATTAGAAGGCTCTAGACAGGAAAGAGCAGCTGAAGGCCAGGACTCAATTGGTCCCAACAATTTCACAATATTCTGAAAAGAGTTTAAAAATATAATCATAATAATATTAAAAGAAACAGTTTTTCTTTAATATATTTACATAAATAATGGTTAAAATTGGCTCATAAATATATATCAATTTTATTGCTTGTTTTGATTAATAACCAAGTAAGACCACACTTTATACTAGCTTGACATAGTTCATCTTTTTCAATGTCTTCATTTTCCTTGCCACTCATTAGTGCTGTAGATATCCCTATGTAAGTTGATAATTGCTTTGCCAACACATATGTGAACATGTTCCTTTACTTTCTACATTTGTCATAGAATATACTTTAAATTTAGATCAAATTCCAATATAGTTCTGAAGATTTAGGAGTTGGCGAACATGATAGGTTAGAGTTGATTAATTCTCAGATCTAATAATTTGGAGTTTATAAAATATTGATTTTTAATTCTGTCTGGAAACTTCCCATAAGGAAAGAGTACCAGTCCTTTAATATCCTTGTATAACATTTTCCTTGTGTTCCCACAGTTTCAAGTTAATTAATTGACTTAATAATACTCAGCATCACTCAATAATTAAGATATCACTGTGATTTAAGTGCAGTTTATAGACCACCATCTTTGAAAATATGTTTTAAATAACAGCATTTGTTCTAATTATCATTGGCTAAATTATTCATTTTTAGGGGGATAAAACCTTTTGCATAAGCTTTTGAGTTTGCTTGCTTGCTTTTTGACACAGTTATGAGTGTTTTATGATTTTCTAGACTTTAATTTACTTTGTTGTTTGTCTTTGTGTGTGTGTCTGTGTGTGTGTGTGTGTGTGTGTGTGTGTGTGTATGTGTGTGTGTGTGTGTGTATGACCAGTTGTCTCCATGGAGACCAGGTTAATTTCAAACTATTGATGCTCCTTCCCCAGCCTAGGTTGCTGGGATAACAGCTGTATGAAAACTCTTTCAATTTAGTTTTATGTATGGCTTGATGACCTGTGATCATCCTGTTTATTTTCTCTTCTAGACCTGAAACCATCCATTCCTTAAAAAAATTCTACATCCTTTTGTATTTCTGTTTCTTTTAAAGATAATATTTGAAAAAAAAAAAGATAACATTTGATAGATGCAATTTGGATACCATGGTGCTTGCTGCCAATCAGCCACTTAGATTTCTTTCACCTTCCAGTAAAAGCTACAAACAGTTATTTTAAATAAAATATATAAAGAACATATAAAAAGGCATTAAATATTTTAAGTTATTTTAAGTCATTTGTTTATGTAAGGACAGTATAAAATGAAAGCTGTGTCAAATAACTAGAGCAAACATAAAATTTAAATTATGTGAGTGTTAGAAACTCAGTGATACTTTTTAATTTTTAGGAAATATCTAATAAGAGAAAATAAATATATTTGAATCCATTAACTCAAAATAGAACTTAATTATAAATGTTAGTGGGCACATTGTGCACATAAAGGAAGAAATGAACAGAGAAACATGGCACAGCTCATGACTAGTCCCCTGATTCCTTCCCACTGCTCTTTTTCATTCCCTGACCACACAATTTCTGGATTTTTGTTTTTTAAACTTCAGGTCGCTCAAATGCCATAAATTCGTTTTTTCTTCTCTGTTTTTAGAATGATAAGCAATGAAACGGTTTTCACTATGGGACCCTCTTTCACACAGTGTATTTACTGACCCTCAGTACTCACTCCCCTCCCCCAAGCCCTACCTTCTTCCTGGCAGCCTCCTTTCCCCCACCAGATCCATTTCCTCTTCCATGTAGCATATTTACTTACCCACCCACTAACTCCTTTATGATGTCTTTCTTTGTCTCATGATCCTGTTTCTAGTAGTTATCCATGACCCCTACTCCTCGCACACCTATACACATGTGCTGAAATTAAAATCTAGGAGACACACATGAAAGAACATAAGGTATTTGTCATGTTTGTTGGTGGTGTGTTTTAGGTTCCAAGGCTGACCACTCTGTATTGAACAACCAATAAAAAGATGCATACGTGGGAGAAGTTAATTGTCATTCCAACATTTATTTGGGTCCTATAGTTTTTTGTATAGGAGGGAGACTATAGTTGCCATGAGGACTGGCCTCCAACAATGTAAGCATCTATTGGGATCCATGAAGTTGACAAACTAAGACTTTTTTGTCTGAGGGAGTAAGGGAGAAGACAGACACACTCTCTTGTTGGTTTCTTTTTGACTTTTTCTTGATTCTTCTATTATTTTATTTTTCCTCTACAGATTTCATGGTGTATTCCTTCTCTCATTCTTGGTGTTTTCCTTCTAAATTTCTTGATTTTTTTTCCTTTTAACTAACATTATTTTTTCCCTTAAAACTTACTTATGCCAATAGAATCTTTCAAGCAATATGAAAATTATAATGTGATTACATTCTATTTTTCAAGTGAATGATTACAGTGAATACAAGTAAAAATCCATGCTTTCCATATCCCTTACATGATTAAACATTTTACATGTTATAAGTGAAAAATGAGTTGGCCCAAGAACTCATATACATTCATAGCCAATCAACTTCTTATAGATTAACAGATTGTAAGAAAGCAAGATATTTTTCTCAGCCATTTCTTGGCTAGAAGGCTATATTTTGTGGTTACAAAAAAAAAAAACCAGTCATTTTATTATTCATCTCAAAAGGTAATCTGATAAGAAACATTAGAAGAATCACAAATCCAATCTCTGTATATGAAAAATAACCAGATATCTATATTTTAAATCCTCAGAGTGCATACCCACTCATTAACAGTTTTTTTATATCAGGAAGCTGAGGGAGAAATGGGCTGCTCCTCTGTCTGACATGGCCACCATCATGGGACCTCACAAAATTTCACCCTATCCATATTAGCATGTCCACTAATATTGTCTTGTTTATACAGACACCGCAAGGAAAGATTTCACAGCAGACTTCCTGATATTCTGGCTCTTTTAGTCTTTCTGTCCCCTCTTTCCTGATAATCCCTGACCCCATAAATGAAGAAGCTGTGATGTAGATGTATCCTTTGGAGCTGGGATCCCTATCATCTGTTGATCTCTCAGATGTTTCCAGCTGTGGTTGTCTGTGATGCTGTCTTTTTGCTCTACAGGAGGCTTCTTTGATGAGGGATGGTGTATCTGTGGGTATAAGCACAGGATTTAGAATGGTAAGGAATAAAGCTAGTCTAGCCATGTGGAGGTAGCAGATTCCTTTCTAAGGTCCTTGACCTCACTGTCCTTGAGAAAGCTGGCTAACTTCCCAATGTTACAGGGATCTCTCTTAAATAATCACAGAGTGATTATTTAATCACTCTGACATCAATGAGAGTGGAAGAGAGAAGTCACAGGTGGACCAAATGCAGACTAACTCCTGAAAGGCCTCTGACCTGGGTCAAGTTATCATTCTCACTTTATACACCAAAACCACAAGGTGGGGTGCACAAACACGCCAGATTTTATAGAAGCTTAACCGGCAATTGGCAGCTTTGTAGTATTTTCTGGAAGTGTGGCAGGTAGATGTGATAGTTTATCAAGAGTTACTTCAACATGATAATCTATATTGTCTGGGTAGTCACTTGAGCTACGTTAACAAACCATTTAAAAAATGTTTCTTGTGCTTGATATTAGAGTTCAATTAAAGAGAAAGAAACCACAGCTTTGAGAGCAAGCATAAGGTTATAAAAGAGGAGTTGAAGCAAGGAGAGGGAGAAAGGATGTAATTATATTATAATTTTAAAAAATAAAAAAATCTAAAAATAAATTGATCAGTTTCATTCACTGTTTCTAAAATGTTTGCACTGCTAAGACTATCAAGAATGAATATATGTATTTTATTTTGTAGTTTCAACTTTTTCATTTTTTCCTTTATTTTTCTTTATTTTTTTAGCCTTAACTTTTTCCATGGCAGGAATAATGCTTCCAAGAACGTTGTTACTTACTGATATGTCTACTCATTTTCAGCTGCCACTAAGAGATAACCACTTCATTCCATGTCAGTGCTTGAGCCTTCTCGTCATTCAACATAAAATTAACTAGGAGGCATGTCAGGACGTTATAGCTACAGGAAATTATACAACATAGGTATCAGTACTGATAGATATTTTTCAGTTTAACAAATGAAACCTTCACAAGGAATTTTGGTTTTATAATTATCTCCATACACTAAAGTTCCTACATATCATAAAACAGGGGACATCCATTTTCTGTAAATAATTAAAGGATTTCCAATTGTATTTCTTAAATTATTTCAACTATATTGTCACAAATTTAAAGTGTTTATCCTATGTTGGAATAAACATAGCAGGCAACACCACACAGAGAAAGGAACATAACTAAACTGAACTGGGAGATCAAACTATTATGTTTGGAGTGCAGGCCACTTTCTGCATTTGTAATTTTTCATTTTTAATAGTCTTCTTCCATTTTCAATTTCCCATGTATACCTTTCCTCAAATGTCTAACATGTGAAGGGTATAATTAAATGTTATCTTAGGCAATGTCATTGATGTTTGAAATGTACTAAATTAATTGTCATCACTATGCATTCTCTCAAAAATATTTGTATATACAATAATAGATCTTGTAAATTCTTATTTTCCAATTCTTGGTGTCATATTTTGAAGTTTGTCAATTTTTTCTGAGTCATAGAGACTCACATAAATCTTTTCTGTTTTTAAAGATATTTTGAATTATGGTGTTTTACATTGCAGATGCAAATTAACAGCATTCAGTTTAGGATAAATGGCTTAGACCATAAAATACTAATTTTCTCCATTTATAACTTATTACTGCTTAATTATTTAATACATATTAGTGGATAAATTGTCACAGAAATAATGTTTTTTAATGTTTTTTAAAAAATATCGGAAAATCTAAATGTTTGCAAACTTTTGTAGTATTTATTTGCTTTTATTTTTACAGTACTAACATTAACTTGGAGTATTATACATGCCAAGCCAATGTCTCACCATTGAGTTACACTTTCTAACCAAGCTTCTTTAAAAAGCTAAGGATATAGGGCATTGCAATAATATCTCCAATTTATTTAAATTCTAACCTACATTATTCGTCTGCTAACTAGCACGACCATAGCAGAATACAATATGTACTTTATATGGCTTAAACAATTTGTTTTCTTGAGGTAAAAAAAAAAATTCAAGATTACAGCGGGTTTCTCATGACTTCTCTTACATTGGTTTGTAGAGTCCACCTTTTTTAGTGTGCTCGTATCTGTCTTCCCTCTATGAAGAGTCATCCATGGCAGCACTTTGCTTCCAATAAAGACACTAGTCTTATTTTACAGTCCAAAACACTGCTGCCTTTCTTTATGTTAATAACATTGCTAAAGACCCTGCTCCCAGCAAGCACGGTCACATTGGCGAGTAGGAAACTTCATTCAGCATTTGAACTTGAGAGGGAATAATTAATTCCATAGTTTCTATCAATGGACATTTTATTTTGAGAAATAGGAACCATATTTTTTCTGAAGAGAGGCAAAATAAACTTAAGCACAGTAAATAAAACTAAGAGGAATAATGTTAAATGAAGAAAAATGTTTCATCTTGTTCTATTTTATATATCATATATTTTTGCAATGCCTAAACCTTCGCCATACAGAAGGTAACGCCAAGGTGGCTCAGCAGATGCCTGTTATTAGGTCTAATGATGCATTTAATCCCTTACCTTGGAGTGATGGGTGAGGCCCATAATCTACTTCTAACTAGCAGAATATGCCAAAGGTAATAAAACATTATATCTATGACTTTTGTATGATGTGATAATTAATCTTCCCTGAAGGCATAGTTCAGTTTTTATTTGCTCTAAGTAAACTAAGTTTTTATTTGCTCTAAGAAATAAGTGGCTATGTCCGAAGCCCCCATATATAGGAAAGTGAGAATCTACTCTAGACAACATCCAGAAAGAAGTTGAGCTTTTATTTCACAAGATCAGGAAAATGATCCCTGCAATGACCCAAGAGACGGAGAAAGCAAGCATAGCTCTGTAAACAATTGGATGAGAACTAATGCCTTCGTGATGACTTACACGTGCAGCTGCCAGACATCTGACCCTCAGCAGCAAGTGTAGGAAAATAAATGTGTGCTGTTCCACACTGCTGTGCTCTTCATAATTTTTACTCAGCATCAAACATTAATGCATGCTTAAATTGAATTTGCAATATGGTCAACATTTGATAAAATGTCATATCCTAACATTTTGGCATAAAATATCTTCATAACATCATCTTAAGCCAGTTTTCTGTATTTTAATAAATGTAATTCTAGAGTATATTTTATTCTGCTTTAGGTACAAATGCTGATTTTTATTATCTGGATTATGTGCACATTCACACTATTCTGTAAAATACAAAAAGAAAAAAAATGCTTCCAAACTCATTTTTCTATCAAATGTAAACAAAAATCCAAGAAAAGGCTATAGAACAATTTCTCTGATGAATTTACATGTAAAAATTCTCAGTTACACCTGGAATTCCACATCATATGAAAGTGATGACTCATCATTAGCAGGTTATCTTCATTCTATAGATGCAAAGGTAGTTAAACATAGTCAATACACATAATTCATCACATAAATGAACTCAAGTACAGGAATCACATAATCATTGCAAGAAATGTGAAAGGGCCTTTGATAAAAGGCGTCATCTCTTCAAAACAAAAGAACATGTGAAGAGGCTAGGGATAGAGGAACATACTGACATAATAGAGCCTAGAGAATAAACCTATAGCAAGCATCATGATAAAAGAGTAAAACTCAAAGCGTTCTCAATAAAAATCAAGAAAAAGACACAGGTGTCCAGTCTTTAACCTTCCTATAGAGGTTGAACAAGGCAACTCATTAAGGAAAAAAAAAAAAAAAGAAGACTTCCCAGAGCAGGAAAAAGTCAGAGAAATACCTACTTCTGCTGTTAGGAATCCCACAAAACACTCAGTCAACAGCCATTAACATATATAGAGGATCTGGTGCAGAGCACATGCAGTGTCTTTGAAATGCTCTGAGCTCTGCTTAGGTGATTTAGTGGGCCATGTTCTCCTGGCTGTCCTCCATGCCCTCTGACTCCTGTAATCCTTCTCTCCCCTCTTAGGATTTCTCCAACCCCTGAGAAAAAGACCCAATGGAGACCTCCAATTTAGAATTTTTCTCTGACTGTGTGTATCTGCACCTGCTCCCTGAGACTGGAGGAAGCCTCTCTGATGACAATTGGACAAGGCACCAAACTATGAATATAGCAGAATATCATTAGCAATCATTTCAAAGTTGCTTTGTTTATTTATTTGTATGTTTGCTGTTTTGCCAGTCATGTTTGGTTTTACCCTAGGTCTCTAGATAGACTTTTTATTTATTTATTTTTTTTAAGATTTTTTTTTTTACTGAGAAAAAAAAATTTCCACTTCCTCCCAGCCTCCCACACCTCCCACCCTCCCTCCACTCCTCTCCCCCTCTCTCTCAAGTCTGCAGTCAGGGTTCCCTGCCCTGTGGAAAGTCCAAAGTCCTCCCCCCTCCATCCTGGTCTAGGAAGGTGAACATCCAAAGTGACTAGGCCCCCACAAAGCCAGAACAAGAAGTAGGATCAAAACCCAGTGCCATTGTCCTTGGCTTCTCAGCAGCCCTCATTGTCCGCCATATTCAGAGAGTCCGGGTTTATCCCCTGCTTTCTCAGTCACAATCCAGCTGGCCTTGGTGAGCTCCCAATAGATCAGCCCCACTGTCTCCGTGGGTCGGTGC
>NC_022009.1:691508-692369 GCF_000317375.1 Microtus ochrogaster | reverse complement strand
ACTTCTTCTGTTGAGAATTCTCTGTTCAGTTCAGGGCCCCATTTTTTAATTGGGTTAATTAGCATTTTAAAGTCTAGTTTCTTGAGTTCTTTATATATTTTGGAGATCAGATTTCTGCCTCCTCCCCGCCACAGCCTCCCATTTCCTTCCCCCATCACCAAACAAGTCCCCCTCCCTCGTCAGCCAGAAGAGCAATCAGGATTCCCTTCCCTGTGGGAAGTCCAAGGACCACCCACCTCCATCCAGGTCTAGTAGGGTCAGCATCCAAACTGCCTAGGCTCCCACAAAGCCAGTACGTTCAGTAGGATCAAAAACCCATTGCCATGCTCAGAGAGTCCGGTTTTCTCCCATGCTTTTTCAGTCACAGTCCAGCTGGCCTTGGTGAGCTCCCAATAGATCAGCCCCACTGTCTCAGTAGGTGGGTGCACCCCTCGTGATAGCACGGGGTTTTGATCCTACTTCATGTTCTGGCTTTGTGGGAGCCTAGGCAGTTTGGATGTTCACCTTCCTAGACCTGGATAGAGGGGGGAGGACCTTGGACTTTCCGCAGGGCAGGGAACCCTAAATGCTCTAGGGACTGGAGAGGGAGGGGGAAAGGAGTGGGAGGAGGGAAAGAGGGGCGGGAGGAGGGGGACGGAAATGGGAGGCTGGGAGGAGGCAGAATTTTTTTTTCGATAAAAAATAAAAAAAAAAACATTGCCATTGTTCTTGAGTTCTCAGTAGTCCTCATTGTCTGCTATGTTCTGTGAGTCCAGTTTTATCCCATGCTTTTTCAGACCCAGGCCAGATGGCCTTGGTGAGTTCCCAATAGAACATCCCCATTGTCTCAGTGTGTGGGTGCACCCCTTGCGGTCCTGAGTT
>NC_022009.1:684355-690538 GCF_000317375.1 Microtus ochrogaster | reverse complement strand
GTGTGGCGGTTTCTCAGGAAATTCGGGATCAACCTACCCCTGGACCCAGCAATACCACTCTTGGGAATATACCCAAGAGATGCCCTATTATACAACAAAATTATATGCTCAACTATGTTCACAGCGGCATTATTTGTAATAGCCAGAACCTGGAAATAGCCTAGATGCCCTTCAATAGATAGACTTTTTAAATGTGACTCAAATATCACAGGAAATTAGACCAACAAATGTCAAATGGGACATCATGAAACAATAAGTGTCCATATTTCAAGGGACACTTTTTTAATGTTTTAATATGTAGTTACATCATCCTTCTCTCCCTCCAACCCTCCCTGAGCCTTCTTTTGAACCCTCTAAAATTCATAGCCTGTTTTAAACTATTATTTACACACACACAGTTGAGTAAAAAGGTTGTAAACAAATTACCTAATTAAAATATGGGTTGCATTATCAAATAGGGTTCTCAAAACAAAAAAAAAGAAAGCTACAAATGGACAGGAAACATGTGCAAAAGTGTTCAAAAGCCTATCTATGAAGAAAATACAAAACCCAAGTACTTTAATAGTCTACATTACCCCAGTCACAGTGACCACCATCAAGAACAGAAATGACAACAGGCAGCTGTGGATGTGAGGAAGTGTAAACCACATGCGTTGTTATCAGGGATATAAATTGTATAGCCACCATGAAACTCAGTCTGGAGCTTTCTCAAAAGACTGGAAATAAACCCTCACATAAACCATCTGCACTATTCCTAGCCTGACACTTTGCTATGGAGATATATGCACATCCATGTTTATGACTACTCAATTCCTCATAGCTATAAAATGGATTGAGTTTAAATGTCCATCAACGGATGAGTGGAGAATGGAAATGTAGCACAAATACCAAATACAATTTTATACAGCTATAAGTAAATATGAAATTATAAAATTTGTAGAAAAATATATGGTTCTAGAAAATATTATATTAAGTGACCCATTCCACACACAGAAAGACAGTCTCTGCTTATTCTGTTTCATATGTTTAGCATACAATCAAATTTATAGATGTCATATTTAACTTGGAATGTCTGTACAGATACAGAATTGAGGATACAGTCACGGAGTGAAGGGAAGGAGGTCTTAAGTGGTATGGAGAGAGTAATCTGTATGTGATATGGAAATAAAAGAAAAAATATCATGGGTGGCAAAGTTTTAACATAGGTGAAGGTAGGATATTTTGGATAAGGGGAATATAAGAGAAAGATGTACAAAAACTTTATTGGAATTTTTTTAGGATATATGAGAAGCTACATCAAAACATACTATTTTATAAGTCAACATAGTTTTTTTTTAAGTTTGAACAGAGGTACCATCTATGCATTGGTAAAATGAACCCCAGATGTTATTGGCTATTAAACAAAAGTGTCAGTGCTAGCTCTGAAAAACCTACAGAGGACAGCCATAGCAGCTCCTAACACTATATAGGTTCTAGAAACTGCCCTTAGTTTCCCACCAGAACTGGATGATAAGACCCTGTTGCTCATGTTCATAAGATGGAGAGAAATA
Organism: Microtus ochrogaster; assembly: GCF_000317375.1. Lineage (NCBI taxonomy): Eukaryota > Metazoa > Chordata > Mammalia > Rodentia > Cricetidae > Microtus > Microtus ochrogaster. The sequence continues at coordinate 688,988 of NC_022009.1, read as the reverse complement.
AAGGAACATGCCTTACACCTTCATCTTCATCTGGTCTTCAACTGTGTGTGTGACTGTGCACCTGCAGAGTCAGATGATTACAGCACCACACACACACACACACACACACACACACACACACACACTCACACACATACACAAACATATGCAGCATACCACGTACACATAAAGAACAAAAAATACCAATAATAAAAGTACTTGAGTTCATTTCTGAATGCCAGATCAAATAACTTTTAATCAGCTTTATTTATTTTTACCTGGATCTGACTTCTGATAATTTTATTTCTGATTTCCTCCCATGATTCTTCATTTCTCTAGAATATTAAGTAGACTATATGAAGTCTGTGTGGAAGTAGGTTTCTGTTGATTATACAGAGTATCTACAAACAAATTCACTATCAATTTGTCAAAGTTTTTGTATTAAGATCATTTTAAATAATGATTATAACATACCAAATACTTATGCATATGATGGTCTAGTAAATTTTCATGTACTTTAAGTATGTTAAACTATTTCATACTAAATGAAAGAATGTTGTGTAGAGACTATAGTTATTTCATTTGTATCTTCACAATGGATAAAAGTGACAGAATGTTAATTATTTGCCTAAAGTCATATAGCTATTTAATAGTTAATTTAATATTCATTATGAATCTATTGACTTTTTTGATCAATAGTCTCATAAACACATAGTTAGCATGGAAAGCAACCAACATATTATTTCTGGTCATACACACACACACACACACACACACACACACACACACACACACACACCCAACTCTGTCAAAACTGTCCCATTAGGCAAAGTGTCACCTACCATAATGATCAATAGAAATAGATTACATTTTAAGTTCTAAATCCTAATTCTTTTTGCTACCCTAATTAATGTGCTAAGGTAATTAAATCAGCATAAATATCATAGCTAGCTGAATTTCATGGAAAAGATCAGAAAATGTTATGCTCATTAATAACTTCTATAGCTATTCAAGCAAATATAATGCAATAAGGATAATTAAATCTTGTGCTTCAGGGAGCAATTGGGCTTGCTTAAGGAACAAAATGGAAAATATGCTTTGATTCTCTGCTCTAGGGAAGGCAGTGGGAAAACTGACTTGGTATATTAATGGGGTGCTAGGAAGGCTAACATCTGCTCTTCTCTGAAATATTAGAAGTCTGGCTAAAGCATAATTAACTGACTCATATCTGATATTGAATTATAATAACATTGATTTATAATGTAATAGAAGCAGGATCTGTTTTAATTTAATATTAACTTTAACTTCCTAAGTATGGTGACAAGCACTAGAAAATATATTTTGAAGTACCCAAATGTGATGCTTCTAATGATACTTAAATTTTGTTTTCTAAGTTTATTTTAATAGTGCTGAGGTGTTAAAGACTTGAAGCAAAGTTTTCTTTTCCTTTATATAGTCTCCATGCTGGATCGACTCTGAATTATTCATGGATTACTGGAGGAAGCAGAAATAAACACACAGGTGTCAGTAAGCATTTCTCAATGACCAAAGAAGTTACTGAGCAAAAATTCTTAATTATAATTTGAATAAATTAGTATTACTTTTAATCTTTCAAGAATGAAAATTCTTAATATTGGGAATAATTTACCGAGTGGACTGTTCAGTGGATTTAGGTTTAATGCCTAGAAAAGATGATAATTTCTAATTTTCAACACATGCCTGATTGCACTTTTCATAAATCTACTATTTTAGTAGTCTCAGATCCTAATAGCAGGGAGCTTTAATAGGCTGAAGAGTTCTAATTTCGGTTCTTAAATCCAGATTGTAGTGTATTTTTGTCTTAATATCTTCTTAAAATTTAATTTTATTCCTATCTGCCCTCATTTTTTTCATGCCTAGGCCCCTAAACTTTGCCAATTTACATATTCGAATTAATGTACCAAATAATGTTTGAAAGTCTAATCATATTAAATGCCTTTAAACCCAACACTTCTCCTAACTAGTTAGACCTTACTAATTAACCTATGTGATAAAAATTTTATGCTGCCTAGCTACTAAGTTGTCTCTTGGGGTCAATGGACCAACTGGTTCCCTTTAAAAAGCAGAGTGCTGAGGCAGGGTGATATACATGAAGTTAGATATCCATGGCACTTTTAGATAGTCTCATTTTCTACTTACACAAAATTCTACTCATTATAGAATATACTGAAGGAATAAAGATTAAGAGTTGACACACTTGACATAAGGATTTTTATTCAATTTTCTTACCCAAGAGTAAAATTCTGCCAAAACCAAGGTTGCCAATGACTGAGGAATGATTAATTTGTGACATATGCTACAATTATTTTAATAGAGACAGAAATATAGAAACACCCCAGGTAGTTTTGAGCCCAAAAATAAGAAAAACAATTCTCAGCTACATAACATCTCAAAACACAAATCTTTTCAACACATAAAAAAACATGAGTAGCATAGTGCTAGCCTGTTATGAAACAAAGAAGGACATACTGAAATTGTGGGGACACAATAAAGATCGCAGAGTGCATTTTGAATTTCATGTACATGGAATTGTCAGTTACTGATAGGCCATTGTGATCAACTGAAGCAATTAAATAATACTAATTACGTGGTATAAGTCTCAGAAAATACACTGTTTCTCAGCACCGAGTGATGGGGTGGTGTGGGTTTCTGTGTGTGTATGTGTGTGTGTACGTGTGTGTGTGCACGTGTGCACACTCAATATAGACAAACATTTGTGTTACTGCAAACCAAAAAATAGCTATGTAGCCAAGAACTGCTACGATATGAATGATCTATTCTTTTTCTCTAAAAGGGAGCTATCCTTTATCAATCCTTAGACTTACTTCATCATTATTGACTATTTTAGCCTTTACCATATAAGCCTTCATACCAGAGAATGCACAGAAAGAAATTTGGAACAATGATACTTGCCCACCTATTTCAATAGACAGGAATTGACACTACCTTCTGTTGTTATCATCACAGAAATACTTGACAGTCGCGCTTTTAAAAATCACAGCACTTCAAGGTTTCTGAACAGGGATATAAAGGAGAACACTCAAGGTTCCATAGTGCATCGTTCTTATGCTAATTGCTCAGAAATCCTTACATACTAAATTCTTTATTTGCTTCTTTTAGTCTGAAAACACAGCAACCTTTGTACTTATCTGTACAAGTTTTCAAGAGTTCTTCATTGTTGTGTAATCAAGGTTTATAGTACAGAAATGCTGACCTTCTTCCTCTGATGGTGTAGCTTTGTAGTGTTTGTGTGTAAGCGTGGATGAGTGTGTGTGTGTGTGTGTGTGTGTGTGTGTGTGTGTGTGTGTATACATGCATATGCATGTTAAAGACAAGGTTAAAGATTCCTTTTACAATTTGTGATATAGTTCTAAAAGAAATGTTGCAATGTTAGCTAAGTGTGCTGCCACCATGATAATTTCAACAGAGTGATTAATTGGACATTACAACTGCTGTTACAAGAGATGTTGTAAAATAAGAAGAATGGTTTACTGGTTATTCTAAAATTAAAAATAGAAAAGCAAAATTGCACAACTATTATATCCACTTAGCAAATAAAAATTCTTTAACATCGAACATTTTCCAGAAACCAAAGAACATCTGGACTGAACCTACTTATTGAATATACAATCTCTTTGTAATTAATAATATGCCTTTTCTAAAATTAGTATCACAAAAGTTTGATATCCAAAATTTACAGTTGAAATTAGCAGATGTTGTTGGAATAGTCACACAGTCAATCATTGTGTGATTAAAGTCAGGTCATTCCCATAGCCTGAGTTTTTTGTGGTAGTTGTATATATTACAGAGAGCAATATTATATTTAGAAGATTTCACTAGCTTTTAAAACTTCATGTGCAATCATGACTACTATACTAATAAAAATGAAGTTATTATAACATGCCAAAATTGGGTATAAAATGATCTAAAACTGATAATTCCATTGAGAATGTCATGAGCCATATTATGCTAAATCTCTAGTGAGCTGGCTTGTCATTAGGGTTGGGCATAAATATCTTCACTGTTGATCATCCCACCATCAATTTAGATATAAAGTTTGTCCAAGAGTTGCTAAGTAGTTAAAATCCTGACTTAGATTTTCAGAGTGTTTTTAATAACCAGGCTGTGGTTTCATTTTTATCAGAATATTTATAAGTTAAAGCATGTCTCCCCTCAAACATTTGATTCCTTCTCTTTTCTATAGAAGCTGATTTGCATACCTTTTATCCAAATACAACAGTCAGTGTGTAGGCAAGGATTTCATGATTTGGGTGAACTCCAAAAATTGTGAATCTTAGATCTGGGTCTTATAGTATTGGGAAAAGAATAGAAAAACAGGAGAAACTAGGAATAAATTAGCAGGCATTGTTTTTTACAAGCAATTTTGAACCTGAATCCAGGAAATGCCCTTTCACTGAGGTTCTGAGAGAAGTCACTTCCCCTCTAAACTCCAGGTCTGTCTGTTGGGAATTTATTCCTCTCCCATCATTCTTTGCTACAGAATATAAAGAATTAGTTGAATGACACATTCTCTCAAAACCAAACCAAACAAACAAACAGAATCCTAGTTACTTATAAAATTAAAAGTGCAGAATTTTTTTTTTTTTTTTTTTTT